>NC_133184.1:3357500-3657500 GCF_049306965.1 Danio rerio | reverse complement strand
ACATACACACAGGAGCTTAAGAAAAATGACCACTTTAGCAGACATTTTAGAGGTTTTTGCATTTGAACTCTTCATATCTTTCTTTGTTTTTTAATAAAAAAGTATCCCACCAATCATTTATAGTGTTTCATATACATCTAATAGACGTCTAGCATTGATATATTGGCTAAAACGAGGCAAAATTAGGGCTGTCAGTGAAAATATAATAAATGTCTAACTATGAATAAACCAAAATTGGATTAATACAAGGCGCACTCACAGAAATACTTGAGCTGTCACTGGGTGGTGCCTTTTCAAAATGTACAAATTTGTACCTAGGTTCATATTAATAACTCAAGGGTATATATTAGTACCTAAAAAGTACAAAAGTGTTCCTCTTAAAATGTGTAGGTACTAATATATACTTTTGAGGTACCAATATGGACCATTCAAGTACAAATGTACTCTTTTGGCCCATTTACAGCTCTCATACCTTTATTTCTGAGAGTGTGTGGTTATTTATTCTTGTGTATTTGATGAAAGCACACTTGCAGGTAACTAAATTAAAGATGTTGCAGGCATTAAATCAATTACCAAGTTTTATTAATAGAGTACCTGTATGGGACGTTCTTATTTATTTTGTTACGTTGGGACGTACTGACAACGTCGTGATTTGGTAATGGGATGGTAATGGAGTTACCAGCATACGATGAGGTTACGTTGTCTGTTGGGAAGTCAGGAATTACCAAAATTCCCAATATGTTTCATAGCTTGTCTTTTCTTATATGTCTTGTGTATATTTTCACAGATAGACCATTTTCCCTTGTTTTAGCTACTTTTAGACGTCTATTAGACATCTTTTAGTCGATGATTGCTGAGACTCATGATGTTTGAATGGGTTTGTAAATGATGACAGAATGTTTATTTTTGGGCGAACTCTCCTTTTAAGTGAATAAGATGTTATTTAAGTGTGCAATATTTTTAAAAGCGCTATTGTAAACTGTTGTGTTCAATATTAATTGTTTTATAATGAGCATATGTATCATGTGGCGCCCCCTTTTGGTGGTTTCAGATAGGCACCTAATTGGCAGTCAAGAGCTTCATGGCAATTACCTCTATTATTCAGCCATGAATAGAACAGGAGGCTGAAAATGCTTTTCTTTTTTTAAAGACTTTTTTTAAAACGGGTTGACTCGTGCTGAAATGATGCAGTGCAGTAAATAACCCACCAAAGAGGGGGGAAATCACACATTTTGGGTGAATTTGCTGGATCATAGATTAATTGGCTGTATGATTTCGAAATAAAATCCACTAAGAAAAGGTTAACACATTTTAGTTTACTGTAGATAAAATAAAGAATAGCTTTATGATTGTCCTGTGCGGCATCAAGTTAAAAGGCGAGCAGATAAATCTGTGTGCGTCCCAGGAGAATTTAGGCTCAACGGAAATCTATTAAATGACAATCCGTCAGGCCTCTGTTTTGCCGAGATAACACAAGTCGCCTTTACATAATGCTTTACTGATAAGAGCCGCTCTCCATATAAATGGTCCTCCGTGATGAATTAGCGAGTCGTGCTTTTATGGTTGTGTTGCTTTCAATAGATAAACGCAAATATAAATTGCCGAAATGTAAATAAGACTGACTATAAAATGGCAATGCGTTTTACGAATTAAAAAAAAAAACGTACATCTCAGAATCGGCTTACATGATGTATTGCGTGATTAAAACAAAGGTTCATTTGGCATATTTGAAATGTGGCTTCCGTAGAAATAGAGCATCGCTTCAATGATCCCATGTGAATCTAAAGATGATGAAAAGGACACTGAGGAAATGGCAGAATAGAATAGAATAGAATAGAATAGAATAGAATAGAATAGAATAGAATAGAATAGATGCGGCTAAGAGCATCCACAGTATAGGATGTGGGCCAGAAAATTGGTGGTTCATTCTGCTGTGCATAGAATAAAATAGAATAAAGCATATAATAAAACAGAGCAGAATAGAACATGCTAGAGTAAAATAGATGTGGCTATCCACAGCATAAAACGTATGCCAGAAAAATTGGTGGTTCATTCCACTGTGACACCTGATAAATCAAGGACTAATAAGCCAAAGGAAAATGAGTGATTGAGAATAGACTACTGCTTTAGTAGAATAAAATAAAGCAGAATAGAATAGAATAGAATAGAATAGAATAGAATAGAATAGAATAGAATGCGGCTGGAAGGGCCATAAAACATGCCAGAGTATTTAGTGGTTCATTCCGCTGTAGCGACACCTGCTAAACGACTAATAAGCCAAAGGAAAGTGAGCGAGTGAGAACAGAGCTTAGAATAGAATAGAATAGAATAGAAAATAGAATAGAATAGATGTGGCTATTCACAGCATTAAACGTATGCCAGAAGAATTGGCAGTTCATTCCACTGTGACACCTGATAAATCAAGGACTAATAATCCAAAGTGATTGAGAATATACTACTGCCCAGTTTAGTATAAAATAGTGCAGAATAGAACATGCTAGAATAGAATAGAATAGAATAGAATAGAATAGAATAGAATAGAATAGAATAGAATAGAATAGAATAGAATAGAATGCAGCTGGAAGGGTCATAAAACATATGCCAAAAAAACATAAGAGTATTTGGTGGTTCATTCCGCTGTGGCGACACCTGCTAAACGGCTAAGTCAAAGCAAAGTGAGTGAGTGAGAATAGGCCAGTTGAGCTTAGAATAGAATAGAATAGAATAGATTGTGGCTATCCACAGCATAAAACGTTTGCCAGAAAAATTGGCGGTTCATTCCGCTGTAGTGGCACCTGAAAAATCAAGGACTAATAAGCCAAAGGAAAGTGAGTGTTTGGGAATAGACTTCTGCTTTAGTAAAATAAAATAGAGCAGAATAGAACATGCCAGAATAGAATAGAATAGAATAGAATAGAATAGAATAGAATAGAATAGAATAGAATAGAATAGAATAGAATAGAATAGAATCTGCAGCATAATACTTTTTCTGTTGTAGCCTAGCCTACTGATGATGAGATCTGTTGGTTTAAATGTAAAGCGCTGTAGTAATGTACAGAATCAAATACCCTTATATAGTCTACATTAAACTAGACATTAGCCTACGTCATATCGTCACCGAATTCTAGCGCTCACGTGCGGTACTCTGAGCTGATGATGATGATGAAGGTCCAGTGGGCATTTACAGTCCTCCTAAATCACTGTTACTCTGATGTCATTACCGGTGACCTCCTACAGATAACATGTACCATAAAAGCACACACGGGTCGGACAGTAGACATCTCCACACTGCCCCGAAGAGAAGTTCACAGACTTTTCAGACAGCTGTGCTCAATTATCAGCTGCTATGTTTGGAAAAGGTAGCTCATTTTTGCCTGCTTCTCTGTGTAATGATATAGGGTTCTTGCAGAAGAACAATAATGTTGACGACAAGGGTCGAATTGTCGGGTTGTTTAACGACCAGCAGCCCAGGAGTATTTTAACCCGGGACAACGAGCGAGATTCCCGCTTCAGACGCACAGAGACGGACTTCTCCAATCTGTATGCAAGAGGTGAGCGAAGATTTACAGCAGATGCCTGATATATATAGAAAACTGAATGTTTCTGCCTTTTACTTAAATAAATCTGTTGATTGTTGCAAATAAGTTGTTATAATAAACCTATAGCCTACATATAATATTGAATTAATTTATAATAGCCTACAATGTACAGCATACAACGGGAAAACTACATGGCTTCCACACAATTCATTTATGTTGTCCAAACACAACAAATCGATTAAGTTTACGTTATCGATTTTACAAATTTAAGAGGATTAAACATTAAACAATTAAGTTGTCGCCAAAAATGGCAAGAATTTAGATTTTCAGCTCATTTTAAATAGCCTATAGTTTGAATTTCATTTAAAGTAAATAAAAAAGGATAGACAATTAAATTCCATGTTTTAAACAGTAGCCTAAAGCGGATTGTGTTGCATCAGAAAGGACAGACTTATTATTATTGTTTTTTATTTTATTTAAATGGTGCACTGTGAAATTTACATGGCAGCTGAATGAGATTTTTTGTTCACTTTAACTGCATTTATTAAAAATATGTGTTCACTTACTGAAACTGATCTGTCTTCCTGCCAGACAAAAATGTTTTAGGACTTGTTGATGTTTATAATTATTTATGATTTCTGAGTTATGATTATGATAAAAAATGTATATAGATTCAGAAATATAAATCTGTTGCCTAATGAAAAATCATATATATATATATATATATATATATATATATATATATATATATATATATATATATATATATATATATATATATATATATAAACACAGTTGTAGTCAGAATTATTAGCCCACCCGAAATATTAAAATATTAGTGACATTTAAAGGCCTAACTAGGGTAATTAGGTTTTTTTATGCAGATTAGGGTAATTAGTCAAGTTATTGTATAATGATGGTTTGTTCTGTAGACTATTGAAAAAATATAGCTTTAAGGGGATAATAATTTTGACCTTAAAATTATTTTTAAAGTTTAAAATTACTTTTATTCTGAAATAACACAAATGAGACTTTCTCCAGAAGAAAAAAAAATACTATCAGACATACTGTGAAAATTTCCTGGCTCTGTTAAACATTGTTTGGGAAATATTTGAAAAAAAATTTTGGATTATACATATATATCATTCATTCATTCATGTATTATGCAGCGTATAATCTTCCAGCTGCTTACACACACACACACACACACATATATATATATATATATATATATATATATACACACACACACACACACACACACACACACACATACACACACACACACACACACACACACACACACACACACACACACACACACACACACACACACACACACACACACATACACACACACACACACACACACACACACACACACACACACACACACACACACACACATATATATATGAGCAATTCCAGCGATATGGATGTGACATTTGCAGTAAAAACTCAAAACAAAAATTTACTGAGAAAGAAAGCATATGTTGACATCATATTGAAACTTTTATTTATATTTTCCAGAACTACTGACCACAGAGTAAAGGGATCAAAAAATATCAACCTATTAAGATGTTTTGTACTTTAAATGAGGAAAAAAAACATGCGCTATGGATGTGACAAAAAGTCTGTGAGTTTACAGTAGACAACATACTTTGCACAAATTCTGTGAATTAAAATGCACAACCCAAAAGAAACAATATTAAATCAAAATAATAAGAGATGGCTCTCTATATAAAACAAAAATGATTGGTTTTATTTTATTTAACATTTTCACATTTATGAGGAAAAAGTGTCGTTATGGATGTGACATCTCTCTGTTATGGATGTGAATGATGTGAAAATGCCACTTGTGTGACTTTGGTAAATCAAATAGAATAGTTTGAAAACATTGACAGATGCATTTTTGAGTATTTCTAAAGTATTGTAAAATACCTGCTTACCCAAAAAACACAGAAACAATTTATGTATTTTAGTGAAAACTTTTTTTTCATGGCAAGGTTGACATATGCATGGAATTGCTCATATATATATATATATATATATATATATATATTAATCCAGGGTCGCCACAGCGGAATAAACCGCCAACTCATCCAGCAAGTTTTTACACAGCAGATGCCCTTCCAGCCGCAACCCATCTCTGGGAAACATCCACACACACATTTACACACACTACAGACAATTTAGCCTACCCAATTCACCTGTACCGCATGTCTTTGGACTGTGGGGGAAACCAGAGTACCCAGAGGAAACCCACGCAAAGGCAGTGAGAACATGCAAACTCCACACAGAAACGCCAACTGAGCAGAGGCTCGAACCAGCGACCTTCTTGCTGTGAGGTGACAGCACTACCTACTTCGCCACTGCCTCGCCATATATAATCACAACTGTATACAAAATACAATATACCATACAACATATTTTATGGTAACACTATAGTTTAAGTAACAATTCCCTGACTTACTACTTGCCTATATAATTGAAATATTAACTGTTTATTTGCACTTATAAAGTATAAACCTATTCCACATCCATAATCCTACCCAATGCCTAAAACCAGTTGCACAATAATAAGCAGCAGAAGTGGAGTTTATTAAGCTAATCGTCTTAGTTGATGGTTTGCTATTAGCTTGCATTGTGCATTAATAAAATGCATGCGAGAAATACACCTAATTAAGATCAGACAGTGCGATCAGTCGCTTATTTAGTAGGAAGCTAAAGAAAGAAAGAAGATAGAGAAGTGAGTTTTGAGTTAAGATTTGAATATGTTTATGACTGGAGTGCATCTAATATAAAGGGCACATTATATACACAGTAAATATGCAGGGTTCCACACAATTCCTTCATGTTGTCCCAACACAAATCAATTAAGTTAACTTACAACAAGTTTTAGTGGATTTAACATAAGACAATTAAATGGTCTGCCACCCCAACCACTACTTCTGCTGTTTCAACTCATTTTAAATAAGTAGACTGAACAAGCCAACAGTATCCGGATGCAGCCTTTATGATGCAGGCTGAGATTGCATCACTCAGCGATGCAATGTCAGACACAATGCACTCAATATAGTGAGTGACGTCACTGTGACGGGTAGGGTTAGGGGTGGGATTAGGTGAGCACATTAAAAAGCATTGGATGCAGCTCAGATTGCACTGCACCGAGTCTGCAGCCAATCATTTTACAACAGCACTGCTTTGGAGTTTTGAGTCATGGTTTAAATGTTTACTGTTGGAGTGCATCTAATATAAAGGACACTTTTTAATGTAATTGTATAGGAAAATGTTAGAATAAACACAAACATTAGCATTGACTTGACCGAGTAAACCTCATCCTCACAGATCTGCTTCCTGCTAAAAATGGCGAGGAGTACACCATGCAGTTCCTGCTGGAGGTGGTGGAGATCCTCACTAACTACGTGCGCAAGACCTTCGACAGATCCACCAAAGTGCTGGACTTCCACCATCCACACCAGCTGCTGGAAGGCATGGAGGGCTTCAACCTGGAGCTGTGTGACCAGCCCGAGAGTCTGGAGCAGATCCTGGTGGACTGCAGGGACACTCTCAAATATGGAGTCCGGACAGGTGATGAAGACCATGCACACTGTACAAAAAATAAAGTTGACTCAACTTAAAGTACACATGAAATCAAAACCATATTGATTTTGTTTGCTCACATTGCTAGTGTTGTGGTAAACAATTCATCAGCGCATGTCATTAAGGAAGAAACGAAAATCGGAAAATGCACTTCCTGTTTGTTTCAGTTATGTTTTCTGATTAGGCATGTCTGAGGTATTGGAGGGGCATGATTAAGTATGTTAGCCACGCCCCTCCAACTGTCAGTGTTGACAATAAACAGAAATGGTGAGAAGGAGAAGGAGGAGTCTGTTAGGTTGTAATAACTTTCCCCAAAAAATAACTGCAATACTGATTAATCTGACCACAGTGACACAGTACAAACGACCGGGTGACATTAATAACATGTGTAGTGAATGAAAGGGTGCTGACGAAGATGACCGCCAGACTCTTAACCCGAGGGGAGGTGGTAATGACAGAATCATCTGTGGAAATGGAAAATTGAGTTAAGAAAGCATTTATGAACATACAAATTTACTATTAGTATATGCCTGGATATTAAGAAATATTAATGCTAATTTGAAAAGTTTAATAATCATATACTAACTCATTCTGAATGATCTTAAAAACAACAAACTATGCTTAAATAACTGGTTTGTAAATAATGCAATACTTCATTTAGTAATTAAAAATAAATCATTAACAAATAGGGATGTAACAATATTATAAATACCGTCATACCGCAATAGTAATTTTTTTCAATATTACCGTAGGCGCATGACTCAATAAAACTATATTGCTGAGAAAAGTTTGCTCAGGCGAATGAAGCGAACGGGAGGGAGCGGGAACTACAATTCCCATCAGCCCAGGCGTGGCCATCATCCTTTGCGGTCTGTTGTCGCTACAGATCCAGTAATGCGGAAATGGAGTCTGTTGTTAGTAGCGGGGATGAAAAAGAGCTGGAAATGATCGAACCTAAAGCGGGTTTTAAATCGGATGTGTGGAAGCATTTCGGTTTCTCTCTAAAAAGAGACGAAAAAGGAGAAAAGGTGACAGACAAAGAAAAAAACAGTATGCAGGCACTGCCAGACTGTGGTGAAATATAAGTCGGGGAATGCGACTAATAACAGTCATGGGGACTGCAGAACACAGCACACTGTTCAGATTGATGCAGACATTGACTTGTACCGCAAAGAGACCTCTATCTCACTCATGGCTTGTCCTCTCAAGTGGTGGAAAGACAATGCACAACGTTACCCACTGCTGTCAACCTTGGCTAAGTCATATCTCTCTGTCCCAGAAACCTCAGTCCCAAATGAGAGGGGTTTTTCTGTTGCAGGGGACATGCCCAGAGATCCCAGCTTTTACCAGATTATAGTTATATGATAACTTTCCTTAAAACCCATCTCTATCTAAGTGAGTGAGTGATTAAATGTTGAATGTGATGAGTTTTCGACAATACTATATTGAAACTTTATTTTTTCTATATGTTTTTTTGTTATTAAAATTGAAAAATTGAAGTTCCTGTTTCGAAACTTACAGATAGATGGCTGATTTGTATCTCATTGATATGTTCAGTGTTAAGGTAAATAAACACTTTTGGCACTTTTTTCGAGTCTTTTCATTAGTTTTGTTTTTCCTGTAAATTATTCAATAAATACTGTACCGTGCCATTCATACCGAGGTATTATCGTACCGTGAAATTCTGATACAGTTTCATCCCTATTAACAAAGTATGGAAGTACAATTATTAGGCACATTATGAATATGGTTGTGAATCAAGAATAGAGCATTTGTAGCTGCAGGTTTGAAGTGCTTATACTAACATCTGTAGAGCTAATGCTTAACAAATAATGAATTTATTTGCTAATGCTCAATAAATAGTTCATAGTGTGTAGTTATTATAAAGTGTTTTCTCATTTAATATTCCATTTCTCTATGAACTGCGTCACAATACAAAAAAAGTAAGGTGACTTGCTGTGGAGCTCTTTGAGTTTACTCAACTTAAATCAAGTGCACTACTTGTTGAGTCAACTCAATAAAAAAGCTGTGTAGTAAGTTACCTAACATTTTTAAGTTGAGTCAATTTTTTTTAGTGAATGCTTCAAGAGCATAACAGATAGTCTGTGTCCTATTTCATCGCCTCCCTTTTGATCTTTTTCTCCACATTCAGGTCACCCAAGGTTTTTTAACCAGCTGTCTTCAGGACTAGACATCATCGGTTTAGCTGGAGAATGGTTGACCTCCACTGCCAACACCAACATGTGAGTTACGCCTTTCTTCCATACAGTTGTTATATGTTGCGTTGATGGAAATAAAGCATTTATAGTATACGTTATGTATAGTTAGGGCGAAACGGTGGCTTAGTGGTTAGCACTGCCGCATCACAGCTAGAAGGTAGCTGGTTCATGTTTGGAAGCTAGAGGAACCTTGTTTCACTGTATTTGGCAGTGCACAAAAATTTAATTATTTTGGGAAGAGGTGAGAATTATAAGTGAAAAAATTATTTCAAAACAAATCCTCCTTGACCCAAAGCTTTTTTTGCTAGGTTTATACCCAGAGGACTCAAACTATAGTAGAAGCGAACAAATATTTATAGACCTCAGCTTGCTTTATGCCAAAAGATGTGTAGCTTTGCTATGGACAAAGATGCAAAGACCAAACGCTACTCAATGGATAAAACAAATGTTGTCAAGTCTGCCATTAGAAAAAATAACTTATATACTAAAGGCTAAACAACGTGTATTTGAAAACATATGGAGCCCTTTCATTAGTTATATCAAAGAAGTGGAGTTAACAGAGGAAGAAGTTGATGACTAATATTTGATGGATAATGCAGTTCCAGCTTTATAGTTATGCATTGATACATTACTTAATACATATTTGCTTTGCCTAGTACTTAGTATGATTATAATTGCCATGTTTGAATAGATTACCATAATTGAAAAAAAGAGGAGCAGTTTTATTTTTATTTTTTTTATTTATTTATTTTTCTTATAATTTTTTTTGTTGTTGTTATTATTGTTGTTTGCTCGTTTGTTGTTTGCTTTTAGTTTTTATTATAAATTTATATAACCTTATATTTTGTATAATTTGTAAATGCAACAAGGTTATTATTGTTGTAAAATGTTTGTAAAATGTTGTATTTCAATGTGTACAAACTGAAAACGAAAAATAAAAATATTATGGTAAAGAAGGTAGCTGGTTCGAGTCCCGGCTGGGCCATTTGGCATTTCTGTGTGGAGTTTGCATGTTCTCCCCGTGTTGCCGTGGGTTTACTCCAGGTGCTCCGGTTTACCCCACTATCCAAATACCTGGATTTAATGGCATTTCTAGAAAATGCTTCTAGTAACAGGAAACATTTGCTGACTGGAATTAAAATTGTTGTTAATATTATCAAAATTTATTGTACAGTGCACATTATAGAATATATCTGTGTTGCCTTTTATACCAAACATAATCGTGTTTGAACTTTAAACAATTAAAATACTGTAGTAGTTAGGACTGTCGCCTCACAGCAAGAAGGTCGCTGGTTCGAGGAACACATTTTTTACATTTTTTTGTTTTGTTTTGTTTTTCTTTTAAATTATTTTATTTATTATTTTTTCTCTAACACATAAACTTGGGTGGACTAATTTTGGATCGTTATCATGAGTAATTTAGTTAGATTAGCTCTAGATTTGCTTCAGTACTGACTCATCTAATGTATATGCACAAATTTAATATTGTAAAGCTTGCTGTGGAAAAATATGGATACAAATGAGAGATTTGTGAGCGGTGTACTCTTATATGTTGAGCACTGTGTGTATCAAATCAGAGGCAGTAAGTTTCATATGGCTATAAAGTTATGTAAGAAACACTAAAACTCACCCTTTAAAAACTATACGGCCGGTCAGATTATAAAAGGAAGTTTAATTCTGCTCTTTAGCCGTTTTATTGGTATACTCTTTATTCCTCTGAGGAACTGTTTGACCTCTGAGGGTCAGAGATTTTATGACATCTTTCACACTCCTTGGCCAAATTCTCCAGTGATCAATAAAAGATTTACAGCTCATTGTCAGATTTATTCCCTGGTTCTCGATTGATTGAAGCGTTGAGTTTAACAGGCTGTATTGTGGGGCTTCACGCTCATAATGGCCGGTCGGCAGATTTACCACAAAACTGATAGTATCGTAAAAAAAACGCCAATGAACACTTTCAGAAAATGACACCAAGATTTGATACAATCAGTTCGTGAGCTCTTGGAAAATACATCATGATGTGCTTCAGAGCAAGCGAATACAGAGTTTTTAAGTATAGGTGTCCTTAATTATTCGTCAAAATACTAACAGTAATAAATAAATATTGTTACATTTTAATTGTTTTTCCATTTGTTTATTGCTTTTGTAATTCCGGGGCCTGATTTAAAGAGGTGTGTACATTTTTATAAATAAAACAGAAGAAAAACAGACAATATTCGGCCCCTAAAATATAAGAAACCTAATTCTGATTTATTGAACAGTCGTAAAATTAGTAACACTTTAATTTAAGTTGATGTAGTTACACGTTTCTTGTACTTACTATAGTAATTCCAATTATGCATAATTACATGTAACTAACCCTAAACCTAACCAACATCCTGACCTCAACCTTATTAAGTACATGTACTTCATTAATATAACTCATTACGTAAATGAATAGTTCCACTGTAACTACGTCACCGTAAAATAAAGGGTTACTGTAAAATTTGCAAACGCTCTCATTGCTTAACAAGCCATCATTTATAAATATAACAAATGAAAAACACTTTATTTTAGTGTTACAGTGGAACTATTCATGTAAATAGTGAGTAATATTAATTAATTGCATGTACTGACTGGCTAGGGTTAGATTTACTTGCATGTAGTTATGTGTAATTAATTGTAATTACAATAGTAAGTACATCGAACATGGATAATGAGACCTTAATACCTTAATTAGAAAAACATTAGAGATTTTGGTTACACTTTGTGTTTAAGAATAGTTGTCATTAATTATTCGTCAAAATAAAGTGTAACCAAAGCGAATGGCTGAACTAGACATTTAAATATTGTTACATTTTAATTGTTATTTCCATTCGGTTATTGCTTTTGTATTTCCGAGGCCTGAAGAGGTGTTTACTTTTTTATGAATAAAGAAACGGAACAAAAACATACAATAGTCGGTGCCCAAAATATAAGTAACATATTTTTGACTTGAACAGTTGTATAATTGCTAACACTTTATTCTGAGTTGGCGTAGCTAAACCTTCCTTGCACTTACTATAGTAATTACTATTAATTGTGCATATTTACATGTAACTAACCCTAAGCCTAACCCACATCCTGACCTCAACCTTATTAAGTACATGTACTTCATTAATATAACTCATTAGGTAAACGAATAGTTACAATGTAACTACGTCACCTTAAAATAAAGTCATTCATTCATTTTCTTGTCGGCTTAGTCCCTTTATTAATCCGGGGTTGCCACAGTGGAATGAACCACCAACTTATTCAGCAAGTTTTTACGCAGCGGATGCCCTTCCAGCCGCAACCCATCTCTGGGAAACATCCACACACACATTCACACACACACACTACGAACAATTTAGCCCACCCAATTCTTCTGTACCGCATGTCTTTGGACTGTGGGGGAAACTGGAGCACCCGGAGGAAACCCACGCGAAGGCGGGAAGAACATGCAAACTCCACACAGAAACACCAACTGAGCCGAAGTTCGAACCAGCGACCCAGCGACCTTCTTGCTGTGAGGCGACAGCACTACCAACTGCGCCACTGCCTCGCCCCTTATTAAGTACATGTACTTCATTAATATAACTCATTAGGTAAACGAATAGTTACAATGTAACAATGTCACCTTAAAATAAATTGTAAAAATTGCAATATATTTATATAAATATAAAAAATGGGTTAAACTTTAACTATTTATGTAACTAGTGAGTAATATTAATTAATTACATGTCATGACTGGTAAGGGTTAGGTTTACTTGCATGTAATTATGTTTAATTGTAATTAGTATAGTAAGTAAATCAATCATGGGTAACGAGACCTTAATTAGAAAAACGTTAGGGATTTTTGTTACACTTTGTTATTAAGTGTAGGCGTCCTTAATTATTCGTCAAAATAAAGTGTAGTCAAAGCGAAAGTCTGAACTAGACATTTAAATAATTGTTATTTCCATTCAGTTATTGCTTTTGTATTTCCGAGGCCTGAGTCAAAGAGGTGTTTACATTTTTATAAATAAGAAATAGAACAAAAAAGTGGCTAAAATATAAGTAAACTAGTTTTGACTTACACGTACTGAACAGTTGTAAAATTGGTAAAACTTTAATTTAGGTGACGCGGAGGCGCAGGTCGCTGGTTCGGCCTCGGCTGAGTCAGTTGGCATAGTAATTACTATTAATTATGCATATTTACATGTAACTAACCTTAAACCTAACTCATATTCTAACCTTTCAATAGTTAGTTGCCAGTTAACTCTAAGTGGACTGAACATAAAACAAAGTTGTCCCCAAAAAACGTAAGAATTGTGTTGATTGAGCTCACTTTAAATTAGTAGTTTGAACAAGCAGCAAAATAAATTTTCATTTTCCTTCGGCTTAGTCCCTTATTTATCAGCAACAGTGGAATGAACTGCCAACTATCCCAGCATATGTTTTACATAGCAGAAGCCCTTTCGGCTGCAACCCCGTACTGGGAAACACCCTTACACTCATTCACACACACAAACACACACACACTTATACACATACACACACACACACACACACACACACACTATGGCCAATTTTGTCTCCACACAGAAATGCCCAGACCTGAACCAGCGACCTTCTTGCTGTGAGGTGATTGTGTTTTATCCACTGAGCCACCGTGCAGCTCAACTACAACTTTACCACAAAGAAAAGTGTGTATGCCTGCTCAGACCTTGACATGGCAGTAAGATTGTTTATAAATATGAATATGGTGAATTTAAACACACACACACACACACTCACTCTAAGATTCAATCTGAGCGCACACACACGTGTATAAACGAGGCTCCTGGTGTGTGCACATGTTCCCGCTGTCTCTAAATGATATGTCAGGACTGTTTATATTGATCAGGCTGAGCCGCATGAGCGCGTGACATTTGCATGTGCTAACGAGCTGCTCATCATCGCTAATCACCGCCGATGATTATTGACTGCTGCTAATAGGTTGAAGATTGGCACAGCAGGGGCTCCATCACAATGATTCTCTGACGGACATGAATACTGTTAGTTGTTAGTTAGAGTTAGTGGATCACCCCCTGCTGCGTGTGCATGTGTGTGTTTTCAGGTTCACGTATGAGATTGCGCCAGTGTTTGTCCTGATGGAGCAGCTCACACTGAAGAAGATGCGAGAGATTGTCGGCTGGCCGAACGGAGAAGGAGATGGCATTTTCTCACCAGGTGTGGCCAATAAAACTACTCAATAATTAAGAATAATAGATTAAAGTGTCATTTTGTGTATATAAAATATAAATAGCTGATGCTTTTCTCTTTAATAATTGCTAAACTTTATTTGGTAAATATTTAAAAAAGGGGAAAAAATCATAGGTGGGCTAATAATTCTGACTTAAACTGTATGCAGCAAGGAAATTTTCACAGTGTGTCTGATAATATTTTTTCTTCTGGAGAAAGTCTGATTTGTTTTATTTCGGCTAGAATAAAAGCAGTTTTTAATTTTTTAAACACCATTTTAAGGACAAAATTATTAGCCCTTTTTAGCTATTTTTTTTTTCGATAGTCTACAGAACAAACCATCATTATACAATAACTTGCTTATTTACACTAACCTGCCTAGTTACCCTAATTAACCTAGTTAAGCCTGTAAATGTCACTTTAAGTTGAGGTGCGTTTCCCATTACCATTGTTAGCCAACTAAAGTCGCAAGTTCCTTCGTTACAAGCATAGTTCGTTGATTTGCCGTTTCCCAAATCCATCGTTCCAACGAACATTCGCAAACTTGTGCACTTACAACTACACCTCTGGAGCTGTAGTCAGCACGGTGGCTCAGTGGTTAGCACTGTCATCTTACAGCAAGAAGGTTAATGGTTCAAGTCCCGGCTAGGACAGTTGGCATTTCAGTGTGGAGTTTGGATGTTCTCCCTGTGTTGGCATGGGTTTCCTTTGGGGGCTCTGATTTCCCCCACACTCCAAACACATGCAATACAGGAGAATTGAATAAACTAAAATGGCTGTAGTTTGTTTGTGTAAGAATAAGTGTGTGTGTGGGTGTTTTCCAGTACTGGGTTGCAGCTGGAAAATCATCCACCGTGTAAAACATTTGCTGGAGTAGTTGGTGGTTCATTCCACTGTGGTGACCCCTGATGAATATAGGGGCTAAGCCGAAGGAAAACGAATTAACGAATGCATAAAATGTTTTTGAGCGTTGACAGGAAAAGGGAAGAAATGTTTTGACATCAAATCATAGACGCATGAACAATAATTAGTTTGGCCTATTAAAATACAGCCCCCAAATAATTCTGATGCTATTAACTAATTCACCTGTTAATAAAGCATATACAGTTGAAGTCAGAATTATTAGCCCCCCTCTATATATTTTCCCCCATTTCTGTTTAACGGAAAGAAGATACTTTCAGCACATTTCTAAACATAATAGTTTTAATAACTCATTTTTAATAACTGGTTTATTTTATCTTTGTTATGATGACAGCACATAATATTTGACTAGATACTATAATTCAGCTTAAAGTGACATTTAAAGGCTTAACTAAGTTAATTAGGTTAAGTGAAGTTTAGTTTTAAACTAATTTCGAGAGGAGCATGTGCTCATGATTTACCCAGCTGGTCCACATTAACTAATTATGATCCTCCAATCGAAGGATCCCAAATCACTATATATATCCTCATTTCCTTTCTACAACTATCTTCGTCTGGAAGAAACCCCCCTCCTCCCCTTCTTCCTCCTTTATCCAGAATGGGCGGCACGGTGGCCCAGTGACTAGCACTGTTGCCTCACAGCAAGAATACCAATGGTGTTGGGTCCTCGCTGAGCCATCTGGTATTTCTGTGTGGAGTTTGCATGTTCTCCCCATGTCCGCGTGGGTTTCCCCCGGGTTCCCTGGTTTCCTCCCACCATCCAAATGTGCTCTATATTATAGATAAAACAAGCCTAAACCTTTTTTATAATGTCTTACTCTCAGGAAGTTCGCCTTGGCCTCAGCAGCGGAGGAGTTTGAGATAGACCTGAGCTCAATCTCCACTCGCCCTGCAAAAGGGGGGGAGCCCTGGGCTCGAGGATCCCTTGAGCTCAGGGCTCTCTCCCGGGACAGCATGCCAAACAAGCTATGTATAAATCATGAGCTAAGTGTGAACTCTTGAAATTTAGGGTAATTAGGCAAGTCATTGTATAACAGGGGTTTGTTCTGTAGACTACCGAAAACAAATATTGTTTAAATGGGGCTAATAATAGTTTAAAAAAAATTAAAAACTGCTTTTATTCTAGCCAAAATAAAACAATTAAGAATTTCTCCAAAAGAAAAAATATTATAGGAAATACTGTGAAAATGTCCTTGCTCTGTTAAACATCATTTGGGAAATACATTAATCAAAGGAAAAAAATATATATTACAGGATAGTGAATCATTTTGACTTCAACTGTAGTAATGTGTGCGCATGTGTGTGTGTTTCTGCCTGCAGTGCACTGATGTGTCTGAATGTGTGTTTGTGCAGGAGGAGCCATCTCCAACATGTACAGCGTGATGGTGGCTCGATATAAACACTATCCTGAGATTAAAATCAAAGGCATGGCGGCGGCTCCCAGACTGGTGCTGTTCACCTCAGAACACGTAGGTCATTCCCTCTCTCTGCGTACATACATTTACATTCAGTCATTCAGCAGACAATTAAAATGAATAAAAAAGGGGAGTGTTTCTTTAATTAAAACAACATGAAAGTGAGAAAATTAGCCTTTTACTTATTTTTCCCAGAGTCACTACTCTATAAAGAAGGCCAGTGCAGTGTTGGGTTTCGGCACAGAGAATCTGATCCTGCTGAGAACGGATGAAAGGTGAGTTTCTGTGTGTGTGTGCGTGTTTGTGTACATGATTTACAAGGACTGTTTCTTGTATAATGACTAAAGTATTACCTATTTGTACTCTAGTTGTAGGTTTTCAAGGACTTGACTGGTGTCCTTGTAATTCAAAACACTTAAAAATCATACTTAACAGAGTCTTTTGACATTCAAATTTAGCCACAGGTTTCGTGTAATGGTGGGTTTTATAGGTAGGTGTATGGTAAGGCCAAATACTGACCTTTTTTTTCAGTATAAAATATGTTTCACCTATAGGGGTTGCCTGTACACTACCATAACCTGTGTGTGTGTGTGTGTGTGTGTGTGTGTGTGTGTGTGTGTGTGTGTGTGTGTGTGTGTGTGTGTGTGTGTGTGTGTGTGTGTGTGTGTGTGTTGTTGGATTTGGAGGTTTACAAGGACAGTTTTTTTGTATAATCAGATGAGTATCTAACCTAGTTGTACTCTATTAAGGTGGTTTACGAGGACTTGCCTGGTGTCCTTGTAATTTACGACAGGCCATATAAGGCCATATAATTAGCATTTTTTACAATATAAAATACATTATGCTTATGGAGAGTCCTTATAAATTACTAAAACCAATCTGTGAGTGTGTTTGTGTGTTTAGTGTGTTTGTGAAGCTCTCAGATGTTAATGATGTCTGTGTTAAATTTGTGTCTCTCTGTTAGAGGTCGAGTTATTCCAGCTGATTTGGAGGCCAAAGTCATTGACGCCAAGCAGAAGGTGAATAAACTCTTCAACTTCAGTCTTACTCTGTAAACATATTAATAAAACTGTGAAAATGACCTTTAACCCTTAATTGGTCCATGGAGTCAGGGTGACCCGGATGAAAAACAAAATCAATGTTTAGGTTCTTTGGGGTCAAACTGACCCCACATTAATGACTGGGAAAAGTGAAAAAAATGTCTAAAATATATTTTAAACTCATTATAAATCTGGAATGTTTTACATTTCTGCAAAAAGTTGTCTAGAGCACAAATTTAAATTGGTATATAATGCATGGTGTCCTGGCAATTAAGGAGCATTGGAGGCCCGTGTCCACTCAACCCAGAGTTTTGTCATTAAAATATAGTAGAAACCACAAACTAAATGTGACCTTATCTCATTGATTTATCAAAATTAGATGTAACAAAAGACCCTGATGTACATTACTAATAATAAAAATAAAAATAACCATAATAATATCAACAATAAAGCATAAAAAGTGAAGTGTCAAACAGGGACATTTGGGGAAATTCCATTTACTCTCATTTACTGTACAAATTAAGCAGGTTACAGACTCCAGAATTCTTTAAAGGTGCTGTATGTAAGTTTTTAACCCTTCTAAAGCATGAAAATGCCATATGTTTGCAGATATTTAATAAATATGCCAAGTGAACATTCTTGTTTATCTGAAAAACAATGCTGGAGTCAGATATTCTGCTTTGAAAATGTGAGTTGCGTGCCGGAACGGCTGTCTTTGTTTTGATCATTGCACCCGGGTTGCCTTGGTGAAAAACATAGTGTATTTCATTCAGTCAGTCAGAATGCTCTGAAAGTATGTGTCCGTGACTGAAATGCGACCTCTGGTGGACAGTAGCAGTCTCTGAAATGAGACACAGGTTCAGAGTTCCACATGAGGTGGTTATTAATTAGCAAATAATATAAATATTACGAATGTAAACATTAGGTGAGCAGGTTACATTGTAGCCCCGTGTCTTAATAATACGCAGTGAAAAGCAATTTGGCTGTTTGCACCAGATGAAACACGACATTTAAATACAGCCATTTAGAAGAATAGAGCACTCACTGCACTCCAACGAAATGGCAAGGTTTATAATCGAATTATTACATATTAAACCTCTTAACTATTATAAAATGTACATGCTGAATCACTGATATGTGTTGGTCTAAAGTTTAGGTTTATTTTATTTTCAAGATCTGAGGTGAACTATCTGCTGCTGCTTTCAGTTGTATGGCAATAAATGTCATGTAAAATGGCATTCAAACTCACATTACTAGCATTTAAAACTGAATAAAGCACATGAGGTGCACCTGAGGTGATCATTGTCAGTTTTCTGTTGTTTAGCTGTGAGAAATTCAGGTGTTAGTTAGAACAAACACTTTGTTTAATATGAAAAATATTCCTTTTATCGTGTGCCGTTGTTTTTAATTTTGGAACATGATTTAAATTAGCCTTTAGGCTCAACAGTCAGGCACAGTTCTGTTGAAGTCATCAATCTGGCAACCTGCTCTTGTGTTTGTTTTTAACAGGCATGCAATACCTAGTTCAACCACTGGGTGTCAAACTTACATACTGCGCCTTTAATGTTAAATTATTTGTTTGTATAGTTAAAATCATGGCCATTTTACAGTGTACATTTTACCCTAAATGCTTGCAAGTATATTCAGAAGTACAAATCAACCATATTTAAAAAAAACAACAACAATAGAATAATGAAATTGCCTGTATTCAGATGTATTTACGTCATAAAAAACATCTCATAGCTAATAAAATCTTTACATTATTTAATTGCACAAAATAGTCATTTATTTCTCTGCAGTTCACTCTGATGTGTGTATTTGAAGTGAGGTAATTTAGCTCATGAAGAAACTAGTTTACGTATTTATTGTCAGAAAAATGACTGATTTGTATAAATACATACGATTTTATTCATATTAAAACTGTACGATTTTTTTTGATGTGCCCCACAAACCCTTCCCCTCATTAGGGGATGAGCAGATCAAACTAAAATGTACAAAAGAGATACATATTAAAAAAAATTAGCCACTAAATGAAAAAAGTTACGAATTGCGGTCAGATTGCGTTGGTTGATCCTCTGTTCAGGGCTTTGTGCCGATGTTTGTGAACGCAACGGCTGGATCTACAGTGTACGGAGCCTTCGACCCAATCAATGAGATCGCCGACATCTGTGAGAAATACAACATGTGGCTTCACGTAGATGTACGTGTCTGTTGTTATTTCATTAATATACATGAGTGGACTCATTAGGTGGTGAAGAAGCTCATTTGAACTGCGTAAATGTGTGTGTGTGTGTTTTTAAGGGAGCGTGGGGTGGAGGTTTGCTGATGTCTAGAAAACACAAACACAAGCTCAGTGGCATTGAGAGGTATTCCACTTACACAAACACACACACACACACACACACTCCAAAATGACTTTTGATGTTTGTTCAAACTACTCAATTAAAATGAGTTCTTGAATTTTTGGGGGTGACAACCTAATTGTTTTATGTTCAGTCCACTTAAAATTGTAAGCATTGTGATAAGGTCATATGATGTGGATCACACACCATATGAAAAGTGTGTATTGATAACTCGAGGCTTTCACATTCTATTCACAAATACTATAATGTAGGCTACAACTAGTTCATACTCATGATATTGTCACAGCCATATCACACTGTAGCCTAAGACCGGTTACTTACTGAAGCTAAGCTTCAAGGCTGAGCCTGGCCAGTACCTGGATGGGAGACTACATGGGAAAACTAGGTTGCTGCTGGAAGTGGTGTTAGTGAGGCCAGCAGGGGGTGCTCAACCTGTGGTCTGTGTGAATCCTAATGACCAAGTATAGTGAAGGGGACACCGTACTGTCAGTGAGCGCCGTCTTTCAGATTAGACGTTAAACTGAGATTCTGACTATCTATGTTCATTAACAATCCCATGGCACTCCCACAGCGGATGCCCTTGCAGCTGCAACCAAGTACGGCCAATTTAATTTGTTTAATTATCTGTGCTGGAAACTGGAGCACCCGGAGGAAACCCACGCAAACATGGGGAGAACATGCAAACTCCACACAGAAATGCCAACTGGCTAGGCCGGGACTCGAACCAGTGACCTTCATGTTGTGAGGCAACAGTGCTAACCACTCAGCCACCTTTTCGCCCAGATAAGCAGACAGTTTTAATTTTTTTTTACAGTTTTAAAGCATGAGTTTTAAATTTCCATAATAAGTACGTTTCTCAAAGGTTGTCCATTGTCGATGCTTAGTTTCTGCTTTGTCTTAATGCCGGGGCACACCAAGCCGATGCTAAATAACTAGAACCAATGAAACCCAACTGTGTTGTCAACTTGCGTTGGATTGCGTCTGGACCGAAAAGCTCTACGTGAACCCACCAAACAGACAAAAGCCTACTGAAATGAGAACCTCGCTCTGCTCCTGAGCAAGAGGACGAATCATTCCCCTTTGAACAGGCACAGACAAAGTGTAAACAAAGCAGCGTTCAGTATCTTAACAATGATTGTCGCTAACTGTGGCAGGATTCAGAATGTCAAAAGACTAGCAAGGACAACTAGCATGTCCTCGTAAACCTACAACTAGGCTACAACTAGGTCATACCCATGTTATTATACAAAAAAACTGTCCTTGTAAACCACCAAAACCAGTATGCACACTGAACAGACGCACACAAATTGGTTTTGGTGGTTTACAAGAACTCTCCATAGGCGAAATATATTTTATACTGTAAAGTGGCAGGATTCACTCGTGCAGATATGTCTGATAATCTAATAATCCATTCCAGTTTCATTTCCTCATCTCATTTTCATACGCTTTTCCAGTGCTGGGTTGTGGGGGCAGCACTCTTAGGAGAGAACCCCAGACTTCCCTCACCCCAGACACTTCCTCCGGAGGGATCCCAAGGTGTTCCCAGGCCAGCCGAGAGACATAGTATATCCAGCGTGTCCTAGGTCTTCTGCCAGTGGGACAAGCCTGGAACACCTCCCTAGGTAGGCGACCAGGAGGCTTCCGAAATGCCTGAGCCACCTCAGCTGACTTGTCTCTATGTGGAGGAGCAGCGGCTCTACTCCGAGCTCCTCCCGGGTGACAGAGCTCCTCACCCTATCTATAAGGGTGCACCCTGCTACCTTGCGAAGGAAACTCATTTCGGCTGCTTGTATCCGAGATCTTTTCTTTTCAGTCATGACACAAAGCTCATGACCATAGGTGAGAGTAGGAACGTAGATTGACCAGTAAATCGAGAGCTTTGCCTTTCGACTGAGCTCCTTCTTTACCACAACAAACTGGTTCATCGGCTGCATTACTGCTGCCACTGCACTAAGTGTACAAAATTACAGCCAGCCTCTTTGTGTTTCTTCTTGGCTTGAGTCGTTTACTTGCTACACCACTTCACTACTTCAAGAGTAACAACTCAGATAGCTCTGACTTTGATTCGACATGATGAATCGGTCCAATACAATCCAATGTTAACCCGCCGTGAGTCAAAGTGTAGAACAAACCAAACCAACTAGCCTGACTGACGAAGCCCAATGTCCGACTGTCATCTTGGTGTGCCCTGGCCCTTGAAGACATTGTTTTTGTGGAGCACAGACAACGACAATTTTATCCTCACACTGCAGTCAAGCTATTTAAAACTTTAAAACAATGATTTCCCAAAAGTGTGAGAAGCAAACAGAGACATTTTTAAGTATCTGTCATGCCTTTGTCAAGCACTCACTTCTTTATTTCCCAAGCTCTGTATCCTCCTGCATGTGTGTGCCTTGAGTGTGTTGTGATCGGTCTTGTTTCTACAGAGCAAACTCCGTCACCTGGAACCCACACAAGATGATGGGTGTTCCTCTACAGTGCTCCGCCATTCTGGTCCGGGAGAAGGTGAGAAATTGGGGCACCAGATGATTGAGAATGAATAACAGAGGAAGAGAGTACAATTCAGTAAACTGGGTGAGAGGAAGCGAGACAAAGAAGCAAAAGAGAGATCGAGAGTACAGCTGTTATCTGAGTTTAACATGCTTTGTTTCACTGTTCCTGCTGTCTTACTTAATTCATGTGTGTGTGTGTTTACCAGGGTCTTCTACAGGGCTGTAATTCCATGTGCGCTGGATATCTCTTTCAGCCGGATAAGCAGTATGACGTCACCTATGACACGGGGGACAAGGCCATACAGTGTGGCCGTCATGTAGACATCTTCAAATTCTGGCTCATGTGGAAGTCAAAGGTGTGTGAGTGCATGTTCAATTTTTTGTGACATACCTGGACGCACATTTGTATAGTGGCTTCGGTATTGCACTGGCATTACAAGGAGATGGTAAATTATGAGGGCGTTGTTGATGTCCCTATTTTTCAATGAATGGTTAGATGAATGGATGAATTGATACATAATTGGATGGATGAATGTGTGAGTGGATGTATGGATGAATGAATAGATGGGTGGATGAAAAGAAAAGATGGACGAATGGTTAGATGGGTGGAAAGATGGATTGGAGATAACAGATTCATGAATGGATGAATGGGTGAGTGGATGGAGAATGAGATGACGAATAAATGCATGGATGAAAAGTTGCATGAATATATGATAATAGATGGATTGCTGTATAGATAAAAGAATTAACATTAATGAATGAATCAATGAATGAATAAATAACTGAATGAATGAATGAATGAATGAATGAATGAATGAATGAACTCACAAATAAATGAATGGATGTATGTTTGAAGGATGAAAAGGCAGATAAACTGTTGGATAGATGAATGGATGACGGAGAATTGGGGTGATGTATGGATGAATTGATAAATTGTTGGATGGATAAATGTGTGGGTGGATGTATGGAGGAATTAATATATGGATAGATGAATAGTAGGATAAAAAAATGGATGAATGGTTAGATGGAAGAAAAGTTGGAATGGAAATAACAGATTCATGAATGAATGAATGAATGAATGAATAAATGAATGAATGAATAAATTAATGAATGAATGAATGGGGGATGAGATGACGTATAAATGCATAGATGAAAAATTGCAGGAATAGATAATAATGGTTGGGTTGCTGTACAGATAAAAGAATGAACAATAACGGATGAACCAATAAATGAATGAATGAATGAAAGAACTGACAATTAAATGAATGGATGGATTTTTGAAGGATGAAAAGGCAGATAAACTGTCGGGTAGATGAATGGATGACGGAAAATTAGGGTGATGTATGGATGAATGGATAAACGGAGATGTGGGTTGATGAATGAATGAATGAATTGATAAATAGTTGGATGGATGAATGTGTGGGTGGGTGGATGTATGGATGAATGAATAGATGGGTGGATTATTAGTAGGATAAATAGAGGTATGAATGGTTAGATGGATTGGAGATAACAGAATCATGAATAGTTGAAATGGTGAGTAAAAGGGTGGATGAGATGGTGAATAGTAGGATAAATAGATGATAATGGTTGGATTGATGAATAGATAGAAGAATGAACAATAATGGATGAACCAATGAATGAATAAACAACAGAATGAAGGAATAGACTGACAAACAATTAAATGGATGTTTTTTTGATGGATGAGTGGACAGATGAACTGTTGGATAAATGAATGGATGATGGAAATGTGGGTTGATGAATGGATGAATTGATAAATAGTTGGATGGATGAATGGGTGGGTGGATGTATGGATGAATCAATGGATGAATGGATGAACAGACTAAGATAAATGGGCGAATGTTAGATGGATGAAAAACTGGATTGGAAATAATAGAGTAATGAATGGTTGAATGGATGAATGGGTGAGTGGATGGATTATGAGATACGTGAAAAGATATGCATGAATGAAAAGTAGGAGGAATGGATGATAATGGATGAATGGATGGATGGATGGATTGATGTATAGAGAAAAGAATGAACAATAATGAATGAACCAATGAATGAATAAACAATAAAATGGATGGATGGATGGATGAATAGTTCAATGGATGAATGAAAGGGTGGATGTATGGATGAAAAAATGTATGGATGAATAGTAGGATGAATTGGATGAAAAGATGAATTGGAGATAACAGGTTTATGAATGGGTGAGTGGGATTGATGGGTGGGTGGATGAGATAGTGAATAGATGCAAAGTGGGATGAATAGATGATAGTGGATGGATTAATGTATAGATAAAAGGATGAACAATAATGGATGAATCAATGAATGAATAAGCAACTGATGAATGAATGAATGAATGAATGAATGAATGAATGAATGAATGAATGAATGAATGAATGAATGAATGAATGAATGAATGAATGAATGAATGAACGAACTAACAAAATTCAATTGATGGATGTTTGATGGATCAATGGGCTGATGATCTGTTGGGTAGATGAATGCATGATGTATATGTGGCAGGGTGAATGGATGGATTGATGAATAGTTAAATTGATGGATGGATCAAGGAATGGATGAATGGACCATTACCTTTTAGAAACTCAATGACCAACAAAAGTCATTGATCCTGTGCAGAAGATCAGCTGTCATGTAGTACGTTTTCCATCTCCAACAGGGCACTACTGGTTTTGAGAAGCACATTGACAGGTGTCTGGAGCTGTCGGAGTATCTCTACCACAAGATCAAGAACAGAGAAGGATATGAGATGGTGTTTCAAGGGGAGGTGAGTGAAAATAATAGCAAACAAAAAGAAAAACAATCAACCTTGACACTGTCAAAGAAGATAATGCACTAATACACACAACAAGACTGGTGACAGAGTGGTTTGATGAACACGAAAGTCAAGCTGAACATCTCCCATAGCCAACACAGTCACCTGATCTAAATATTATTGAGACACTTTGGTGTGTTTTGGAGGAGCGAGTAAGATAATGTTTTCCTCCACCAGCATCACATAATGACCTAGCCACTATTCTGCAAGAACAATGGCTCAAAATCCCTCAGGCCACTGTGCAGGACTTGTATCTGTCATTTCCAAGACCAACTGATGCTGTATTGGCTGCAAAAGGAGGCCCTACACCATACTAATGAATTACCGTGCTCCAGATGTTTTAGTTTCATTTTCCAACCCCTGTATATCCAAGTGAAATTTCTTCCCAAACATGAAGATGAAACACTGCAATCAAACTATTACCATCATTTAGGAATTTTCGCCATATTTTCTGACAAGATCAACACACATGCGACTGTCAGTAAAAGACTGCATATGCACACACATTGCATAATGCAGAGGTATTTTCGTTTCATTAGGCTTGCGTTATAAAACCCCATAACTCTCTCACCAGTCCTTACTCCTTTTTTGCGTCTAAAACCCCTGTTTGTCACGGGGGCATGAAGGAAATGTTCATGAGTTAAAGTGAAACTGCCCAATTACAGGAAACTCTTATATGAAAGCACTTCACATAAACACCTTAACTATATTATTGTCTATTAAGGCAGATAACTAGACTACAGATGTCCATGTAAGCGTAGTCAGTCTTGCCTTCAAAGTAAGTGAAAGATCATCAAAGAATGTAAACACATGCAAGTGCATTGTACCAATTGATAAATTCAAATGGAAGTACATAGTAATTAAGGCCAGTAAATATAAGTATACATTGACTGTAGAATATGTAGAAATATGTTTAATGCATGTATGCTATTTTTTAAATTGTGTTTCAGCCACAGCACACAAATGTATGTTTCTGGTACATTCCTCCAAGCCTGCGGCTTCTGCCAGATGGAGAGGAGAAACGACATCGGCTTCATAAGGTGAGACGATACTCAAAATACTCCCTTCTTTGACGGAGAGTGCTCTTATACTCAAACTATTAACTTATATTTGTGCATATGCCATATATGTTAGCCTGGACCTGGATTATTGTGGGGAATAATCAAAATTACATGAGTGAGTCAAAATTATTCATTTTTCTTTTCCAAATAAAATCATTGAGGGGCGAGGCAGTGGCGCAGTAGGTAGTGCTGTCGCCTCACAGCAAGGTCGCTGGGTCACTGGTTCAAACCTCGGCTCAGTTGGTGTTTCTGTGTGGAGTTTGCATGTTCTCCCTGCCTTCGCGTGGGTTTCCTCCGGGTGCTCCGGTTTCCCCCACAGTCCAAAGACATGCGGTACAGGTGAATTGAGTTGGCTAAATTGTCTGTAGTGTGTGTGTGTATCCCAGAGATGGGTTGCAGCTGGAAGGGCATCCACTGCGTAAAAAACTTGCTGGATAAGTTGGGGGTTCATTCCGCTGTGGCGACCCTGGATTAATAAAGGGACTAAGCCAGGGTAAGGCAAACTTGGTCCTGGAGGGCCGGTGTCCTGCACAGTTTAGCTCCAACACTAATCAACAGGGCCGGAGTGGGACTCCTTTTCAGCCCTGGAGTTTCAAGCCTCAGACCGGCCCACCTCAGTTCACGACTGACTAAGTTATATAAAAATAAGGTCATTCCAATTCAGTTTCTAATGACACTATCATGTCTTTTTGTGAGAAAACACCTGCTTCAGAACTTCAAATGTTCAACAACCCTAACAGTATTATATGTGTTAACAATAAAAATAAAATAAAAAATACATATTTAGACGGGGATCAAACCCGGGTCCATGGCGTCGTAATCTAATGCGATAACCACTGGACCACAACAACTGTATATTGAAAAGTGACTCATATGATTTATATAATCATTAACCTGCAGGCTGGTTATATATAAAAAGAGCAGAGCTGCGGTAAAATAATGAATAAGAAGACTGTGGTCAAGTAAATAAATAAATAAATTTAAAAAGTGTGACTGCTGAGAGCAACAGATTCTGGAGCTAGGGATACCGGCCCTCGTGGCCAAAAAACGGACCGGCCCACCGGGAATTCTCCCGGTCCACCCGAATAGCCAGCTAATCAAACACACCTGAACAAGCTGATCAATGTCTTCAAGAGCTCTAGAAATCTACAAGCAGGTGTGTTTGGTTAGAGTTGGAACAAAACTCTGCAGGAACACCGGCCCTCGAGGATCAAGTTTGCCCATCCCTGGACTAAGCCGACAAGAAAATGAATAAATGAATGATAAAATCATTGGGATGTTAAATAAATATATCAAAATTAAAATTCTTTACCCTCGGATAGCAGATGTTCCTATAGTTTTATCTCAGCCAGATATTATCATATCACAACAAACCATTTATTCAGCATTCAGATGATGTACAGATCTCAATTTCCAAAAATCCACCCTTATTGTTTCGTGATCCACGGTCACACCGTCACATCCCTCGTTTTTTTTTTGCAGGTCGCCCCAAAGATCAAGGCACTGATGATGGAGTGCGGGACAACAATGGTGGGCTACCAGCCTCAGGGTGAGAAGGTTAACTTCTTCAGGATGGTGGTCTCCAATCCGGCGGTTACCAGGTCTGACATTGACTTCCTGATCGATGAGATAGAAAGACTGGGACAGGATTTATAGAGAACGCAGAACAAGTTCAGTAGATGTAAATCATCTGGAAATGGAGGAGGCAATCAGACGTGTTGTATCAGCTCGATGTTCCAGAGAATTAGGCCCTGTCCACAGAAACACAGCTATTTTTTAAAACCGCTTTTTGTTTCCACATGCGATTTCGCCGTCTACACGAAAACATATTTTTTGATTTGATATGATTTGATTTATTTTCGAACAAAACTATCACACATAAAATATCATTAACAAAAGAAATACATTTCAACATGGGCGAAAATGGAGCGGGATGAAGCATAAGCTTATTATTCTCCCACCCCATTACCACATACATCATTCGTTTATTACTTAAACTAATTTGTTCTTTTACTTATCGCTTCAGTCTCAATCCCAATTCTACACCTTAGCCCAGGGGTGGCCAACCCTGTTCCTGCAGATTTCAGTTGCAACCCATATCAAACACACCTGCCTGTAATTATCACGTGGTGTTCAGGTCCTAATTAATTGGTTCAGGTGTGTTTGAGATGGGTAGCAACTGAAATCTGCAGGAAGGTGGCTCTCCAGGAACAGGGTTGGCCACCCCTGCCTTAGCCCTTCCCCTTGTCCCAATTTTCTTTATCTTGAAGACGTAGGGCTAAAGGGAAGGGTCTGATAGCCCTTGAAACAGAGATTTTTCAGGAGCACACTCAAAACCAAGAGTTATGAAAATTTCCCAGGACACAGAAGTAAAGAGATGCACAAATTAGTATTTTTTGTCATTATTACGAATTTTTACAACAATCACGTTTTAATATATTCATAACCGCTTTCGTGTTTTACCTTTAAAAATAAACTATAAAATAAAAACCGCTAAATTTCACGATCTATAATCCATAATAATAACTCCTGTATAGCAGTCCCACAAAATTTTGACTCTGACACTCGAATCCCCTGTCAGAAAAGTCGAGTGGTTGGGAATGAGCTTTTTACAGTGTCTGCTATAATGTTAATCTTGTTTTTGTGTGTTTACAAAAATATATATGGCCACGGTGTAAATGCACAGTATAGTTACGCTCTTATTGAAACATTATATCGTTATGATAACATGATATTGTTGCCTTCAGAGATTTCCTGAAGATGAATACCAGAAAATAACGCAACTGGAATAACTACAGCAGTCGCCATTGTCGATCTCAAATCAAGTACGAGCTCGCGAGGATATATGATGATGTGTGAAGGTGTTGTAATGGTGTCCCATTTCTCACGGGTAAACTTTGAAGCCCTTCCCCTTCACACTCAGTTTCAAGGGCCAAGGGAAGAGGAAGGGGTACAAAAACAGAATAGGGATTGGGCCTCTGATTACTGTTCAAAGACACTAATTAAATGTGTGCTCAAACTTGGAATATTACATAAAAGATTTGTGAATACAGCAGCATTCCCATCCAGTGAGTCAAAGAGAACCAAACATTACTTCCTGACAAAAAATATCACAAAGAACAGGTGGAAGTTCATACACGTTAGACGTGACTGAGGTGAATTCTGCACGTCTCGCTTTCCACATCATTGGCAACACACAACGGTAATTCGCCAGTTTGTGCGCAGCTCAGTTTTATCTCCATCCGTTGACATGCGGATTGCTGTTGTTGTTTTTTTTTAAACGAAGACGGGAAAAACACGGTTGATAAAAATACCTGTGTTTGTGTGGACACAGACCAGTGAAGCGCTCTAGAGTAATGAACCTCTTCAATATATCTTAGAAAGTCTCTAATTGGACATTCCAGAATGCAGAGGCGATGAGCTCTCATTTGATGAGCTCCAGTTTGCTCTGACATTATATGTCTGTCTTCTTCCCTTAATACAAGCGTCTGCACAGTAAATATAAAATGCACAAGTGTACATTAAAAGAACGTTAGGTTTAATTTAGAAGTCATTTGTCCCTTACTTTGTACGAACCATATGAAAAAATGCTTTATTAATTTATAGAAAATACTAGTGTCTTGAACCATACAATAGTAAAGTACTTGTCGTGGTAATTCTGGTGTTGCAATAATTATACCAATACTACTATACTAATGTAAACAGGTTTTCTACAAATGTACTTTAGATTTGATTTGTTGATGTGCTTTAACTGCAGAGTGTCAGCTTTAATTTAAGCGTATTTACATCCAAATTAGGTGAACGCTGCAGGAATTACAACAGTTTGCATATGTGCTTCCCACTTGTAAAGGGACCAAAAGTAATGGGACAATTGGCATCTAAGCTGTTCCATAGCCTGGTGTGTGTTATTCCCTCGTTATCCCATTTAGGAAAATGCCCTAAGAACAAGCAGGAACTGAAGACAGCTGCTGTATAGGCCTGGCAGAGCACCACCAGGAATGAAACCCAGCGTCTGGTGGTTTCTATGCGTTCCAGACTTCAGGCTGTAATTGACTGCAAAGGATTTGCAACCAAGTAATAAAAACTGAAATTTAATTTATGATGATTATTCTGTCCAATTACTTTTGGATCCTTAACAAGTGGGAGGCACAAATGCAAACTGTTGTAATTCCTACTCTGTACTTCTGGTCTGGATGGAAATACCCTCAAATAAAAGCTGAGAGTCTAAAGCACATCTCGTTCATTTCATTTCAAGTCCATTGTGTTGGTGTATAGAGCCAAGAATGTTAGAGTTGTGTCGGCCCCAATGTTTATGGACTTGATTGTATATATTATTCTACAATGCATGAGTTTACTGTAGTAAAAAGTAAAGTATACTACAGTGATCAGTTTACTATACGTTATATATATATATATATATATATATATATATATATATATATATATATATATATATATATATATATATAGATAGATATAGATATATAGATATATGTATGTATGTATATATATATGTATTTATGTATGTATGTATGTGTGTGTGTGTGTGTGTGTGTCATTCATTCATTCATTCATTCATTCATTCATTCATTCATTCATTCATCAGTTGCTTATTCATTCATTGATTCATCCATTATTGTTCATCCTTTTATCTATACATTAATCCATCCACTATTATCTATTCATCCCACTTTGCATCTATTCACCATCTCATCCACCCACCCATCCATCCCACTCACCCATTCATAAACCTATATATATACATACAGTATTTTAATATAGTTTATCAGTTTATAATATAACAGTATGATTGAGCATTCATTAACAAAGACATAAATATTCTAATATATATATATATATATATATATATATATATATATATATATATACAGTTTAATACATTTTATGGTTTAAAAACACGATAGTATTTATTGTAGAATTGTTTTTCTCATGTGGGTGCTTACAGTGCATTACATGAGAGTAAAAATATTATACTTCATTAAGAGTGTAGCCACAATTATGATTTAGAAAACATGCAGCTCAAATATCACACGTTTCTGTATAGAATAACACATATAAGCACATTAACAAAATATGTGAGGTTCATATTTTTGCTGTAAAAGTTCATTTAAACACAACATAATCCTACAAACTGAGGGACAAATACATATTTATTTCTGTGGATAATCACAATCTTTTAAACTGTAACGTTTTGTCTGAAGACCTAATAAAATAAAAGTAAATACTAGATAATAAAAGAGTTTTAGAATAAACTGTACCGTCTCAGCCATCTGAACCATATATACTTGCACAATTAGCTGTTATGTAACAAAGATCTACCATTGTACTGAGTACTGTATCGACACGCTGTGTTTCTAGAATTGATGACTCTTTGTGTAAATCGTGATTGTTTGTGGCAAACATGTATCACATCGTTTAACAGTAAGAAATGTTTGAATAGCGGTAAGTAATAGTGTGACAGAGATGACTCTATTTATATCCTCCAAGAAGTTTCGTTTTTATTTTGAGAGACATTATTCATCTATATGGTTTAAAAAAAATTATTCATTTGTTGACCAAAGATCTTGAACAGAAATATTCACTGTCAATCCACATATCTATAACTCTCTATATGGCCAAAAGCAGTTATAGAGACAAAATTAATCAAATGAATGTCTAAGTGAATGTGTAACTTAAGATATTAATAAAACGGATCATTTTATATCCATGGGGGAATGAATATATATACACTTACCGGCCACTTTATTAGGTACACCTGTCCGACTGCTCGTTAATGCAAATTTCTAATCAGCCAATCTCATGGCAGCAACTCAATGCATTTGGGCATGCAGACATGGTCAAGACAATCTCCTGCAGTTTAAACTGAGCATGAGAATGGGGAAGAAAGGGGATGTAAGTGACTTTGAACATGGTATAGTTGTTGGTGCCAGATGGGGTGGTCTGAGTGTTTCAGAAACTGCTGATCTACTGGGATTTTCACACACAACCATCTGTAGGGTTCATAGAGAATGGTCCGAAAAAGAGAAAATATCCAGTGAGCGGTGGTTATTTGGGATGTGGTGGAACAGGAGGTTCACGTCATGGATGTGCAGCATGTCATTATTAACCAAAATATCTGAGGAATATGTCCAGTACCTTGTTGAATCCATGCCAAAAAGGATTAAGGCAGTTCTGAAGGCAAAACCAGCCCGGTACTAGTAAGGTGTAACTAATAAATTGGCCGGTGACCATGTATTTATATATATATATATATATATATATATATATATATATATATATATATATATATATATATATATATATATATATATATATATATATATATATATATATAAGAAAAGTAAATAAAAATCACTAACAAGTATAATTATTATCAATTATTCATTAGTTAAAGGAATATTCTTTAAAAAAAATGACTCATTTTACACTTTTAGCTTAGCTTAGCATAAATCATTGAATCAGATTAGACCATTAGCATATTTCTCAAAAATGACAAAATAGTTTAGTAATCTTGCTCAATTTTAAAGATAAAATTCGCTAATTCATATTTAAACTTGACTCTTCTGTAGTTACACTGTGTACTAAGATCAATGGAAAATGAAAAGTTGTGACAAGAAGCTATAAGCTTATACTCGCATTCAAGTGTAATAATAAAAGTAAGAGTGTGCAGTTCCCAGCCATATTGACCTAGACAACAGCAACTCTTTGTTTTCTGCCCGTCTTAGTACACGATTTAACTACAGCAGAGTCAAGCTTTAAATATGAATTATCTATATTTTATCTTTAAAATTTGTGAGCGAGATGTTAAGGGTCTAATCTGAGTTGATCATGTATGCTAAGCTAAGCCAAAAGTGCTGCCGCCAGACCCGCAGATCTTCTGAATGGATTCAAAACTGCTAATACTCATTTGTTTAACTGTAAAGAAGTTGTAAAATGAGCCTGTTTTCCAAAAAAAAAAAGAAGAAAAAAGATGAAAGTTCCTTTAAGAGCGAAGCACAGCAAAAGTATTTTATTAGCTATTTTATTAGCAGCTTTTTGTAGCATTAGTAATGGTTTCATTTCTTCAGGATAGGCACAGATAACACAAAATCACATTCCTAAATAATAATAAAAAAATAAAAAACTATGCTAATATTTGTGTCCGCTCTGCATCCTTCGGTCTGCACAGTAGATGTGAAGCTATTCATCTTTAGATTGAAGGCGTTTCCTGACAAAATACAAATATGAAGATGTGCATTTATCTGGCCTGCAGTATGTGCAATATTGCTGTTCACTGTCACCAGTGCAAATAAACACATTGAAAAAAAAATGTGTAAATGTTGATTTATTTTGTATTCTGTCATTAAAAGGAATCAAAGATTATGATCACATGCGACACATGAAACTCAACACTGTACCCACGAAGTGAAGTTTATTTATAAACTAAGTTTCAGAGGATCTCGTGCTTATGATTGCTTGCAGCCAACCCTGCATTAATTAATTTATGATTCACCAATCAGACGATTCCTAAGCCACTATAAATACCCTAAGTTCCATATTACAGCCATCTTCGTTTTGAAGAATCCCCCCTTCCACCCCTACTCGTAGTTATCTCTTAAGAGCATTACAGCAGAGGAGTTCCCGAGATCTACCTGAGCTCAAACTCCTCTCTCGCCTTGGAAACAGGAGGGAGCCTCAGGCTTGAGGATCTTATGAGCTCAGGGCTCTCTCCCGCGACAGCATGCCACGTTTTAAAATCAATCATCAGCTAAGTGTGAAGTCTTGAAGCACATTTATTAAATATTTGCACTCATGGTATTTTTTATGTTTTAGAAGAGTCAACAACTTACTTTTAAGTAAGTAGTAAACTATTTTGGCTTATAACAATTTTGTGTTTAATTATTATATTTGGTGGCCGTGTGATAAGAGTTTGAATACAGTGTTGGTACAGTGTCTCCTCACAGACTCAATCAAACCTCAACGTTTATCATAACAGACTTCCGCACATTAGACTCCACTGGATTTCCACATTCCAGCTCATTTCTCTGGGATTATCTGAGAGTTTCACAGCTATCGGAGGTAATGTTGAAACACAGCTGCGGCGCTTAATGCAACTCACTAATCGAAACGCAATCACCACAAAACGCACCATTACCTTGCCCAAAAAGCTTCTTGTGGCAGATTTTCATTCTCCCATAAATGAAAGTGTTTTTGCCTAAGGATGGGGGGAAAACAGACTCTGGATCTGCTGATTTCATCTTATATCCAGCCTTCCTTCCCTTTATCTCCTCCGTCAGTCCCGGTTTCTCGCATTAATAGCTGCGAGCGGGAGTTTTAACGGAGTCATCACAGCACTGAAGTGTTTCCAGCCTCTGCGGTAGAAGCTTCGCTCATTATTTACCTCTTTTAAGATATTTATCATGGAAGCCATCAGGCTTTGCTCTCGTTCATAAGCAAAAGTAGGCCTGTAGGAAGCCAATTTCAGCGCTCGACTGGCTGAACGCTCTTTATCTGGGTGGAGGTAATGCTGCAGAGGGTTTATTTCTGTTGGTTTTCATTTATAATCCTGCTGAATGAAACACTGCAGGAGAGACCAAAACACTATCATTTATTTTTAAAACACAGCGGATGCCCTTCCAGCTGCAACCCATCTCTGGGAAACATCCACAAACACTCACTCACACACACACTCATACACTACGGAAAATTTAGCCTACCCAATTCACCTGTACCGCATGTCTTTTGGACTGTGGGGGAAACCGGAGCACCCGGAGGAAACCCACACGAATGCAGGGAGAACATGCAAACTCCACACAGAAACGTCAACTGAGCCAAGGATCGAACCAGAAACCTTCTTGCTGTGAGGCAACAGCACTACCTACTGCGCCACTGCCTCACCCTTAATTGTATTATGCAATTAAATTATTTTAATTAATGCTTTACGATAAGTTTCTATTAGTTCGCATTGGATCAGGTTTTGTTCTGTGGTAACAGTTGTCTGGATGTACTTTATCCCACTTATTACAAGACTACTTGCCACAAAGCGTAAAAATTAAACACTAAAACATTGTTCTGAACAGTAATATTTTACTCTTTAACTAAAGGCCAAGCTGAAAGAAATGAAAATGGTTGAATAGAGTTGAATGCAACATACACTAATCTACATATTATTGCATCACAAGCTGGCGGGAAAAATCCTGCATGGCAGATAAGCTTACTCATTCATTTTCTGTTCGGCTTACTCCCTTTATTAATCTGGGGTCGCCACAGCAGAATGAACCGCCAACTTATCCAGTATATGTTTTTTAGGCAGCGGATGCCCTTTCAGCTGCAACCCATCTCTGGGAAACACCCATACACAGCCATTCACACTCATACACTGGACAATTTCCTACCCAATTCACCTATACTGCATGTCTTTGGACTGTGGGGGAAACCGGACCCACGTGTATTAGCCCTTAATGTCTGATGGGTTTTGCCTTGTGGAAAACAGCCAAAATAGATCACACTTTCTCTCATTAGCTTTAAAAGCCATAGCAGAGCTTTCCTTCGCCATCAATTCCAATTACAAGCATTATTAAACTTGGAGCTGCAGTGGAAAGAATAAGCTTGGCTCTGTTCCCACACACACACACACACGTACACACACACACACACACACGTACGTCTCAGGTGTGCTGTACAGACTGTGGGCAGTAGACTGAGAAACACTCTCCGTCTGCTTTGCCTCGACAGCCACAGCATTGGACAAACTAAAATGTCTGTTTTGGGTTTAAGTAGGCCCACACGGAATCTGCGCGCGCAGAATTCCCGCAAAATTCTGCAGATTTTTAGCCCATTATTAATTCTGTTTATTTACTTGAGTAAATGTGAAAATCTAAATTTATTCAGTTTTTATTCAGTAATTTATTACTTTTTTTTTCATATATAAATGTTTTAGTTATGATACTCCGCTGGATACTCTCAAAATAAATCCGCAGATTTTTACTAAAATTCTCAGCAGAAATAGCAAAAAACGTCCGCAGATTCCGTCTGGGCCTGGTTATAGCACAAAACTACCGTGAAATTCTGAGAATTGTCATTGAGGAAACGGTAAAGAATGAATACAATGGTACATGAACATGGTAATCATTCATTAAGAGAAACAAAACAAGTCAAAATGTCCTTCTGTGAAAGACTCGTCAAACACTGCTCGCACAGCTGAATCTCCTGCCGTTTTTAGGAGCATATGAAGACTCGTCTGTTTCATCAATACTGAATTGTTTAATTGTCCAACAACACTATCTTAAAAACAAGCCATTTTCCTGGGGAAAACATCATGCAATTCACAGTGCGCTTCACACAGGTGAGTGGGCTTTTAGGTTTGACACCCAGTGGTTGAACTAGGTATTGCACTCCTGTTCAAAACACATTTTTCACTCGGCTTCTCCTCTGTTGAGTCCACGCAAGCACAGGTTGAGTCTAAGGCTGATTTAAGGCTGATTTGAAACCAGGCTTAAAAGCAGCAACCATATTTTTATTTCCCCTACAGAAAAATCCAGCTTAAACCAGCCTAGGCTGGTTGGCTGGTTTTAGCTGGTCAGCCAGCCTGGTTTTAGAAGGGTTTTGGCCCTTTCCAGGCTGGTTTCCAGCCATTTCCAGCCTGGTCTTAGCTGGTCAGGCTGGGAGATGACCAGCTAAAACCAGCTTGACCAGCCTAGCCAGGCTAGGAGTCCAGCCAAAACCAGCTATGTCCAGCTTAAAACAGGCTGGTGAAGCTGGTTTTAACTGGATTTAGCTGGTCATTTTCCAGCCTGACCAGCTAAGACCAGGCTGGAAAAAAGCCTGGAAATGGCCAAAACCCCTCTAAAACCAGCCTGGTCAACCAGCTAAAACTAGCCAACCAGCCTAGGCTGGTTTAAGCTGGACTTTTCAGCAGAGAAATCCAGTCTGCAGGAAAAGAGACTCTTATAGACATACATTGGTTCAGAGAGCAGAAGTTGGAGTCTCCATCCCAGGGGGATAAACCAGAAGTTCTGAGTATACAGTACAAACATGAACTAAAGGGCTAAGCTCAGACTAGCAAACTTTCACTTCAAAGTACCTTCGTCTGCATGCCTCCAGGTTGTGAAGGATCTTCTTCACCTACTTACATCTGCGAGTTTCTGATTGTAGGAGTCTTTGGTGCTCCAGTAGAAGATCTGCATCTGACAGTGCTTCACGTTCAAGATTTTTAAAACCGATTCCAGCTCCACTGCTCAGTCAACACATGACCGTACAGTGCTTAGTGGTGTTTTACTAGCATCAGGGGCTATAGCGCTGGTGTTAATTTAGGGATAAAGTAGAAGATGGACTTTATCTTATTTATTACATCTTTGCTTGCCACAAAACATCAAAATTAGATGGAAATCTTTGCTTTGAGCTGTAGTAGTTATTCGTTCTTTACAAACGCAAACCTGACAGAAACAAAAATGGCTGACGGATCTATTATTCTATCACAAGATGGCGCCAAACTGTCAGAAACAGAAGCGTGACCCAAGCAGAAGGATTTCGGCGCCCTACCTTGCTCTAAATAGGGGAGTATTGCCATTGCAAACCGGCCACCAAAGATTATATTGCTTATTAAATACAATCAATGAAACCGAAAAGTAAAGCTTGATTTCTTCTACTTAATAACAGTCCAGATGATTTGGACACTTTAAAACAGCACAGTTTATGTCAACTAGCAGCTTCAAAAGTGAACAATCAAGCAATCTTTAATAAAGGGACCAGTGATTCTTACTTTGCATCCTTCTAGAGAAGGGTAATTGGGCAAGTTATTGTATAACAATGGTTTGTTCTGTAGACTATCGAAAAAAAATAAAGCTTAAAGGGGCAAATAATTTTAACCTTAAAATGTTTAAAAAAATAAATAAAAACTGCTTTTAGTTCTGGCCGAAATAAAACAAACAAGGCTTTCTCCAGAAGAAAAAACATTTCAATGGGGGGCCACTAATTCTGACTTCAACTGTATGTGTGAATGGGTGTGTATGGATGTTTCCCAGAGATGGGTTGCAGCTGGAAGGGCATCCGATGTATAAAACATATTCTGGATAAGTTGGCGGTTCATTCCGCTGTGGCGACCCTGGATTAATAAAGGGACTAAGCCGAAAAAATCAATAAATGAATGACTATCTGAAGAGTAATCTGATTACGTAATAAAAAAATACTTGAGTTACTTGACTCGATACCACTTAAAGCCCCTATATTTCTTAATGCAGAGGCAAAATATATAAAACTGTTTCAATTTAAATCAAACAGAGCCTTTTAGATTGACTGCAAGTAGTGCAGAATGCATCGGTGAGGATTTTAACCAACACCAGTAGGAGGTCACACATTACACCTGTGCTTAAGGCACTTCACTTGCTTCCTATTAGTTTGAGTACATTTTAAGATTCTGGTCATTACATACAGAGCTCTGCATGGTCAAGCACCCCTCTATATTCAAGATCTTTTACGCAGTCACTCATGTAGCCGGTCTCTGAGGTCTTCTGGCAAAGACCTTTTAGCCATTCCCAGAACTCGTCTTAGGACTAAAGGTGACCGTGCCTTCTGTGTGGTGCTCTGGTACTCTCCCGATAGCACTGAGAACTCTGGGATCAGTTGATCTTTTTAAAAGGCATTTAAAGATGCATCTTTTTTTTTTTTTCAAGCTTTTAAATAACAGTATGAGCGTTTCTGTATTTGGATTTTTAACTTGTCCTTTATTGATACAGTTGAAGTCAGAATTATTAGCCCCCTTTATATTATTTTTTCTTTTTAAATATTTCCCAAATGTTGTTTAACAAAGCAAGGAAATTTTCACAGTATGTCTGATAATATTTTTTTCTTCTGGAGAAAGTCTCATTTGTTTTATTTCAGCTAAAATAAAAGCAGTTTAAAACATTTTATAAGCCATTTTGAGGTCAAAATTATCAGCCCTTTTAAGCTGTATTTTTTCTCGATTGTCTTCAGAATAAACCATCATAATTCAATAACTTGCCTAATTAACCTAACCTGCCTAGTAAACCTAATTAACCTTTAAATGTCACTTTGAGCTGTATAGAAGTGTCTTGAAGAATGTCTAGTCAAATATTATTTACTGTCATCACGGCAAAGATAAAATAAATCAATTATTGGAGATGAGTTATTAAAACTATCATGTTCAGAAATGTGCTGAAAAAAAACCTCTCCGTTAAACAGAAATTGAGGGAAAAAATAAACAGGGGGCTAATAATTCTGACCTCAACTGTGTGTGTTCTTTTACTTGTTTTCTCTTATTGTAAAGCACTTTGTGACTCAATGTCTTGGAAAAGGTGCTATATAAATAAACCTTTACTTACTTTTCTTACTTTTTTACACAAGTTTAAAACATAATACAGATTGAAACAAGACACAATTCACAATTAATATTACCAATATTTAACACATACCATATTTTGATAATAATTTCTTAATGTTTTCCTGAGAATGTGCAATTAAGCCATCTTTAGCAGAATTAAAAACAGAATTATTTGGCCTAATAAATTCATATAGCTAAAGAAATACAACTATTCTGCTCTAGAATTTTTGTAAATTATTTTAAATAGCTCTATTATAACCAAGTCTAACTAAATTACCCAAATATGAAAAGTAATGCCTTTATTTAAGTAAAAATCGAATTTAATTACAGTGACTGGTCACGTTATTATGGATCCCATCCAACACCGGACACACGTACTTGCATTAGAAGGCCACCAGGTGGCGATACAGACCGCTAAACCATACGCAACACGCTAAACGGAGCTTCCTGGCATTTATTTGCAATTCTTTTAACAGGACTGTACAATTTATACCCAAAGTACATTATACAGCGGCTTTGAAAAAGAGCAACATTAAAGCAGCAGAATCAAAAGAAAAAAAACACACACCAGGAAAGCAAATGTACAAGAAGAAAAGCCTAAATGTTAAACGTCTGTACAGAATGGGTCTGCTGAGAGTTAATATACGAAATTAAAGTTCTGTACAACAAAATATACATGAATTCTCCAGGGGGGGGGAAAGGGGGATACTTGAAATTTCGTCCTGCATGGGAGTCTGTACATTTGCCATTCGTTTACATTTGGTTACTTTGTGCATTGAACATTAATATGCGGCCTGGGCGCCTTAGTGTGCCGCTCTCTGTACGCTAGAATTACATTCTCATAGCTAGTTGAACAAAAGCAAGGAAAGCTAACACTGTTGTCTGTACCACGTAACATTACTACAGAGTGAAGAATGAAGCCTTTGTCGGCCGCTTACAGTAACTCTGAACGTAAATGTGTAATCGAGCGAGACCGTGGGAATTGATAGGGGGTTTGTTTGTTTTTTTTTTGCCAGGTCTTTGAACGAAGAGGCAACGGTGTGAAAAACCTAACGACAACAGTCACATTTGAAAGTTCTTAACAGTAGATGTGCCCTATCGAGTCGTCATTTCTACTTCATTGACTTTAATTGTGACAATCGAAACATTCATGCTTCTTATTTTCTCTTCATTTTCTTTCTGAACACGTCTGTCTGTAAACCAAAGCATGATAATTCAACATGAACGTTCTGAAGTGCAGGAAAAGGGCGACTACTTGTTGTTCGTGGTCCATATCCTGCATTTGGGACGCTGGCGGGGGTCAATAGGAGGTGGAGTTTGGTGCCAGTGTTCCTGATGAACTGGCCCGTCTGATGTGCGGCAGCAGGTAGGAGTCGCTGCCCAGCTGGTGCACGTCAAAGCGGTCCTCTTTTCTGTAGGCCAGACATCGGCGGATGAACGCCTGCAAAAACAACAACAAAATGTCAATAACAGGTATGTATATTTCTATAGAGTACACTAATGACAGTCAGACTCCCTAGTTTTTTGCGATTCCGCGATCGCTGAATCCAACGCAAAATTAACAAAAGTCGTAAACTTTTTCGATCCTGCAAAATTCTTAATTAACAGTTAAACTCCGCCGACACGGTACCGTGAAGTCATTGACTTTCACTTTAAGATTTAAAGGGCTAGCATTGCACCGGACCCCCATAAGTGGTTTCGTTTGAAAGTGTAGAATCTATATTTTATGCACATATGCATCACTTTGGTTTTTATTCTACTGTACAAAAGTTATTTACACTTAAATACACAGTATTTTGGAGACCCGAGCTGGGTATTGAACATCGTTTCCTTTTCATATTTTTTCATTTGAATTATATATGACACATGTACGAGTTATAGCTCAATTGAAAGCTCTTGCCGGTGCTCATACGGTTCTAGCGTTCTTTTTACTTAATTATATTCACATATCAAACAGTTGCCAAGTGAATCATGGTGTTTCCATGGTGCAGAAGTGAAAACAATACATTTATGATCAATAAGCAGCCCCAGATAGCACAGACAGCTGTCATCTCTTACCTTATTCTGTGCGCTTCAGGGCCATTTCTCCTCTGTTTTTGAGCTGATGTGCATAAGTAATCCTTTTATATGTCTGACGTGCTCCAAACATAGTGAATTATGTTTGATCAAGCAAAAGAATAGTGAAATATGAAAACAATGATCGGCCTCTGTGGCCTGTACAGCACCTCTCATCAGTTGGAGTGCAATGACTTTTGCATAGATTATGGTGGAGACATTTTTCTTTTTTCCTATGATTACAGACATGTGCAGGAACCACCAAAATTATTTACAGCACGCTAGACCACTCAGAACCTAAATGGTACACTTTCAAATTTGAGTTTATAAAAAAAAACTTTTTTTTTAGGTGTTTATTGTGAGACAGATAACCTATACAGCTATTTTAAACACTTTCAATAGTGTTTAATGAAAATTCAAAAGGGTTTTCTTTGAAATGATACCAAATTTTTGCATTTACACCTCTGCATGTGGATTTGAGAAGCTTTTAAATTTGGGTAGGCAAAATCCAGGCGGAAATCCCAAAATAGCAGTAGAGCTTAACTGGTTATACACAAAATAATCATGAAAAATGTAAGTAATCTCATAAAACATACAATTTAAAGCATATAATCAAATTAGATCTTTTCAGTTTGCAATTTATGGCTTTACGTGACTTATAGACGTCGCATACGCAGCAGCGCACGTGATGTATTTGAGTGTCTCTCAAAAAATGACGTTTCACCTGCGTCCTCACAATCATTACATTACATGGAAGGGAGGCGGAAGTGTTTTGCAGCCTGTGCAGTGAGCGGACGCAGATGAAGGGCGAGTGATTTACATGAAGTCAATGCAAAGATTGGATTAGGCATCCTGTGGAGCGAATTTGGGCGTTTCCTGCATTTGATGCACTTCAGACTTAAATATAAAGCGGGAAACATCTAACAAATGCAGCAGTGGAACAGAAAAAAACAGCAAGAAGCTTACAATGGGGTATATGCCAAGGCATGCTAATAGGACTTTTAATTTGCCAGTAACCTGGGTTAAGAGCTGCCGGTGGACTGTTTGCCATTGCAAAAACGGCGTGTTTAAGGTCTGTTTTCTTCGAATCATCGATTTCCACTGGCTGAGTGATATCTGATATAGGGTGGGTCTCAGAGTGTACAAGAAGCACTGCATTAAATTACATTTCCCCCGCCATGTCTTTATAATATGAGCATTTATTTTACTTGAGTACATTCAATGGAGCTTCTGCGCTAGCCTGTCGATTCTGACGGGTGTGTGCGAGTAGACGGCTTTTTGTCTCATTTAAGCTTGAGCAAATAAATGAATGCCAGAGTCTATTTAACTAATTGTATTTTGACTACATTACAACATCAATGCTGTAAAAGGAATCGTTTAAAATGAAAAAAACTAACAATAACAGGTCACCGGAAGTTTATCAGCATGGGAACAGCACTAGCTCGGCATATACCCTATAATGGAGGTTGGTTCAAGGATGACGGCCGCATGACGTTACTGAATTGGAGGCATTATTTGTGCTTTACATGTATGGCTGGTATTATGATGTGCGTCAATTCGATAAATGTTTTCATTTAACTCTTTTCCTGCAGATAACAAGAGAAAATGCTTCCCTGCCATTGAAGTGTTTTACGGTCATCTGTGTTTTGGGTGTATTACGGTAGGCCCTAACGCATGTCCAGGGTGAGGTACATGTCAGATGCTCCAGGGAGTGAAATATGAGAGAAACTAAGATCGTGGATAACAATAAGAGGTATACAGCCTTCCTTTGGCTTAATCCCTACCGTTTTAGGTCTGTTTTAGATTGTGTCTTGACAAGAGACTAAAATAATAAGCTTTAATTTTATGATTTGTTTCAATGTCGTTGTGTCAGACTGCATTTATGGCCACATTTTAGTCATATCACACATTAAAGTGACACAACAGTCTCTGGACTTGCTGCATCTCGGACACCAACATTTAACAATTTCTTAAAAAAACAAAAAAACAAAGTATCACTTTCTAGCCATCTGATATTTGGCATGGTTATATATTGCGATCTTGATTTTCGAAAGTATTACAGCACTTTGTAAACGTTTATTATTTATTACCGTTTGTTGAGTCTCTTCATACAGTTTGATAGAGCGCTTTACATGCACTGATTATTCTTAAAAGAAAATCTGACCTTGGCCTCGTTGCTGGCGACAGGTTTGGAGGGAAACTGAACCTCCGTGGCTTTCAGGATGGTGTTCTCCTGAAGGATGTCTTGCTGGGACTGGTTGTGGCCAAATGGCTGGAAAAAAAAAAAACTGCATGGTTAAAATGACCATCAGCTAAAATAAAAAAAAATGCACAAAATGAAAGTATCTGCAGGTTTCACCAATGGCCTGTTTCCACTGATTAGTATGATTCGGTATCAGGGTTTCGGCAGGTTTCACCAGGTTAAATTTAAGACTTAAAGACATATTTAAGACCATTATGTAAGAAATTTTAGACTTGTACAGGGCTAAATGCTAAGGATTTTTTTCGAATATCCCAGTCAGAAATTATGTTCACTTGACCCATCAAAAATGAATAAATTTAATACATTTAATAATACAATAATAATTATAATTTAGTTTAAATATAGTTTAGTAATTTTCAAGTATATTCATTGACAAACCGTATAACCCACACCAAGAATAGAACAAAACATAGCTGTCAATTACTTCAGTCGACAATAATAATAATAATTTCAAAATAAATAAATATAGGTCAAGTTAGTATCCTTAGCAGTAAATAAATGAAAAACTTTTAAGCAATTGTTACTGTAAGGAAAGTAATTAAATGCTATCTTTAAGTACGACGATTAAAGTTTTATTGAGATGGATTGTTGGTGATCGAATAGGTGTTAATGGACAGATCAGGCAGCTATACATGAAAAAAGGAAAACTTAAGACCTGTTAAACAACGATTTAAGACCTGCAACACAACATTTCAATAGATTTAAGACTTTTTAAGGCCTAAAATTTTGCTTTTGAGATTTAAGACATTTTAAGACTTTAAGACCCCGCAGATACCCTGGGTATGCTAAAGCAAATCATACCCTTCCACCTTTTGGGTATCCTTTTTAAAGGGTACCTAGCACTACAAAAGGATACCAAAAAGTGGAAGCGTAACCACAGAACGTCCCCTCACCTTTCTTCCGTAGAGGCACTGGAAAAATATGACACCGACAGACCAGACGTCCACCTTATTGGAGATCTTCGGTGGCTCTTTGCCCACCACAAAACACTCGGGGGGCAGATACCTTACAGACACAACAACACACAGCTGAGCGACAGGATTTCAGGGTCGACGGTTAAAATTTGAGGACATCTGCGAGTGTTTACCAGTAAGTGCCAGCTCCCTGAGACGTCAGGTCCATCCCATCCACTCCATAGTTGTCGTCGTCCATGATTTTAGACAGTCCAAAATCGGTGATCTTGATCTCTCCGCATGCCGTTCCATCAACCAGTAAAATATTGCCTGTAGACGAACCACATTCAGCACACTTTAGTGTAACAATTCACTCTTATTAGGCTTATTACATGCTTATTATTAAGATATTAACTGTTTATTATCATTTAGCAAGTATGATCTTATTGTACATTCATAATCCTACCCAATACCTAAACCCAACTACTACCTTATTAACTATTAATATACAGGTAATTAGCAGTTTAAGCAAAAAGTCAATGGATAGTTAATGGATTGGTAATTAAAGTGCGAGAAAAAAAAATGCACACCTCATTGGACAATCTGTGAAATCATTTTCAAACTAACTATATGAGTGGGGAAAATAATATAAAACCACTGGAGAGTTTGAGGACAATAGAATTAAAGTTTTTAGTAGGACATCTTGGAAAATGTTAACTTTGGCCCGATAGCATTGAAAGCGTACGTCACACACTCCCTGCAAAATTGCGGTAAAAGGCCACACCACATGAACCCAGGAACTAAGGATCCCACACAACTTCAAACTCAAGGGCTTTCTATGTATGAAGGATTTAAAGTGGATGTGAAGCACTCAGTCAAGTTTACATTGTTTTGCGCATTGGTTTCCACTTTAATAAAAAAAATTAAACAAACTCTATTAAATGTAACCATTTTGAGGAAAAGGGCATGTTTTACTAGTTTTTAGACCTAGGGCGCCGCCGTCTAGGAACGTCAATGTGTCTGACTTTGCAGGGTTGGTTCCATTCCCTCAGCTGAACAGATAAAGTGGAAGTAATGGACTGAACCCGGAGACTGGAAAGCCTAATTTAACACAATGGGTGAAGTTGTGAACGTGAAGCTGGTGCAAATACAAGCATCAGATGTGTGTTTTCCCCTTTTAATTACTAATAGTTTGATGCACTTTGGTCCATGCTGCATGAGTAGGTTTCAACCATGGATTCAACAAGGTTCGGTACAGGTGTAACGGGGGCAGGTATTTTCACTTTATACTACTGCAGCCCTCACCTCTTTTCGTGCTCAAACTAACCTAAGATCGCTGCAATTTTTCACATGGCAGGTTTACGTCCTTCATACATGTTGAGAGAGCTGATCGACTTGAAAAGGGAATATTGCCTTGACATAATCCACCTAGACGTGAATTAGTAAAGCCATGTATCATTTTAATCATTACACAGTCTGAATGTAAATCCCTCATGATGGTTATCGCGATCATGTCAACATCTCAGAGAAGTGCGTTAAATTACATGCCATAAATTTGCGTGCTAAATTTATAATCTGACCAATCAGATGTGGCCTTTTTTATGTCTATCCCGCCTCTCCAGTAGGTGATGTTAAGCAACCCTACAGCTGAAACGCTCATGCTGGGAGACAAGAGAGGAAAACGACAACCTATATGATCTGATATCACAGATATGAAAATGATAATATTATAAATGGGGACTCTTGTCCCACTTTTTATTAAGTGCCCTTAACTACTATGTACTTACATCAAAATAAGAATACAATGTACTTACGGTGTTTATAATGTATTGCAGAACATTTCTGCTGCTCTTGAGGTGGGATACGGGTAAGGTTAGGGGCAGGTTTTGTGATACAGGCAGGTAAAAGGGTGGGTTAAGTTAAACGTGATGGTCAACATTGTAATTATAAATGTAATTACAGAAATTAATTATAGGTGTAAAGACATGCAGGTATTTAATCCAACATAAGTACAATGATAAAGTATGTAATTACACAATAAGTGCATTATAACGAATTATTAACTTCAAATGTAAGTACATTAGTTAAGGCCACTTAATAAAAAGTGGGACCAAATTGTCCTCACAAGACAAGAGATTGTTGACAGGCTATTAAATGTTCAGACCGAACATTTTGAGTGGATCCAAATGTCTGTTCTACATCTTCCACGGATTATATAAATACATTTGGACCGCTTAAATTAATGACTGCTATCAGAATGCAAAGAGACTTCTAGCCAGCATAACAAAAACTGTTTTTATCTGGCGATAATCACCTACAGAACACTTAAATTAAGTTGTCCAAATGTATTAATGTGTCTTAATGTCCCGTGGAACCAAGAAAACTTCACCCTATAAAAATGTTGATTTGTCAAAATATGTAATTGTACACTTCTGTTTGCACAGAAAATATAAAGTCACTAGCATGTTTAAGGATGCAGCTCAAACAGGGAATGACAGACAAACATCAACAAACTGCCTTCGTTTTTAAGCTTGATATTGTAATAACTAACTGCACTGTAAAGTTTTTTCTCTGGTCAATATCATTTGATATATGGCAGTACTGTTGTCTAGTGTGCATTGATGAGGAATGCATTTGGATTGTGATTTGCAGAGAGGGATGTAGGTTTTCAGAGCTATCAGGCTTATGTTAGCATTTTCTAAGATCTCCTATTACACCTTTAACACTTCTATTCATCACGAATGTAATTAATGAATTAAGAGTGACAGTACAGACATTAACATTGCTAGAAATAATTAGTTTCAAACAAATGCTGGTTTATGCAACTTTCTATTCATCAAAAAAAAAATCCCCCCAAAAAATGTATGGTTACTAAAAACAAAATAAAAGTAACAGATTTTAACTTAAATCTCAACATTGAATTGTCTGACAGAGCTTTGAAAAAGGAGAGAAAAAAAAGAGTGAGTGTTCACCAGGTTTGAGGTCATAGTGTATTATGGGTGGCTTGATCTCATTCAGGTATCGTAAAGCGTTCACAATCTGCATGACGATAGAGCGAGCTTCTTTCTCAGTCATCAGCTTGTGCTGTTTCAAGTAGAAATCCAGATCGTTTCCTTCACAGTATTCCAAAACGGTACAAAAGCTGCAGGAAAACAAAACACCTCATGTTACTCGAGTGTTTGTTTGTTTATTTATTGCCACATCAGCAACTTATGACTATTTCTTGGCAAGACCAATATAGAAAAGTAAAACATGATAGTCATAAAGTGAATCCAGGAGGTTGTTACCACAGATTATTACATGGCTGTGCGAAAAACTTGACTCCTATTTGGTCAGTCGTGACATTATAATGTATGTTATTCCAAAATAACAACCGCTAAATAACACAGGCTCATACAGAAACTTCTAATCACCTTGATCGTCAGTGAATACTTTCACATCCATTTGCTTACTGTACATTCACATGTATTTGCTTGTCTGTCACATCGTGGTTTTTAACAGTTTGGTGCAGTCTAGTGAATGATCAATATGTAGGTAATATGTCAGCTTTCCATTTTTGACAGTTTGGCACCATCTAGACACTGAACAATGCGCAGGTTAGTGTATACTCCATCAGCTGATATCGTTTCTGTCAGCTTTGCGTTTAATTAAATATTTAATCATCTAAATGTATATATAATATGGTAATATAAAATACATCTGTGGTGGAGCCCAAAAGCTTGTCAGGCTTTATTCTGCGATAACAACATTCTGTTTGTAATTTATGCCCAACATAAAGCCTAGCAGGCAGCCCGACGCAAAACAGTGCACTCTTCTATAAGACTAAAAGGCTTTATTCTGTGAAAACAACAGTCCTGGATGTACTTTATCCTGCTTATTACATGTCTACTAGCCACAAAACATTGTAATGAGCCATAAAAGTTTACCAAATCTTTAATTAACAGCAAAGAAGGCAGAAACGAAAACAGCTGACTGAGTGTAAACCAACCTGTGCATTATTCGTTCACAAGATGGCGCCAAATTAACAAAAACGCAAAGTTGACAGCAACAAATCTAGCTGAATAAAGCAAATACTTATCTATGTTTTATTGATTCACAAGACGGCACCAAACTGTCAAAAACCACAGTGCAACAGACAGAGATGTTCCGATAACCTTTTTTTCCATCCCGATACCAATTCTGATACCTGATACAGAGTACTGAAATGATACCCGAGTGTGTATCTGTAGAAACTAGCCCTATATAAATTAACAGAGTTAATTTATGGTGTGCTTTGACTTATATCCATTAACAAAACGTGAACAAAAAGGTACAGTAAGCTACAGTATTTTTATTATAAGACATTTAACAGTAATATTATTTACTCTAAGGCAGGGGTGGCCAACCCTGTTCCTGGAGAGCCACCTTCCTGCAGATTTTAGTTGCAACCCATATCAAACACACCTGCCTGTAATTATCACGTGGTGTTCAGGTTCTAATTAATTGGTCCAGGTGTGTTTGATATGGGTTGCAACTGAAATCTGCAGGAAGGTGGCTCTCCAGGAACAGGGTTGGCCACCCCTGCTCTACGGAAACAAGTTCAGCCACAAATCAAACACTGTAAATCTATTCAAGAACTACAGTATAACTGCATAAAAATCAGTGCAAAAAATGAAGACAAATAGAAAGTGAACATGAAAAATATTATATATATATATATATATATATATATATATATATATATATATATATATATATAATTTTTTATTTTTTTTTAATTCAGAAACATTTTTAAAATAAAACGGCACGTAACCCTCTTCATCTTCGAGAAAAGAACTAACTGCATTTTCAGTGTTAAGCAAAGCTAGTGGGCATATGTCTCATTTAAAAAGATGGTATTATATCAGTTTATGGTTTTAAATACTCGCTGATACTAATGCCAGAATTGTTGCTGTATCGACGAGTATTTCCGATATTAGTATTGGAATCGAAACAACCCTAGCGAAAGACAAGCAGATACATGAATGTGGATGTAAGCATATGGATTTGAACATATTCACTGATGGTGAATCAGAGTTCTCGGATGAGCCTGTGTTATTTAGCGGTTGTTATCTCAGAATAACTTATCTTGGAGTGTTGCGATTAACCAATCAGAATTATTCCAGACAGCCATGTAATAATAACAACTTCATAACTCAGTAAAAAATGATGCAAGAATAAATAAATACAAATAAATGAACAGTCAAGAAAATTTACAATAAAAATCGCTAGATACAATAATGCAGATTAACTTATCTATAAAGATAAGGCTGGAACTCACGTGTCTGTGTCCAGTGAAAAGTAGTCGTACAGTTTAACTATTCTGGGATGATCCAGCTGTTTATGTATTCGGTATTCCCGACAGGCATGTCTGCAGAGAACAGAGGCACAGGTTACCATGGGCAACAGAGGTGAGACCCAGTCGGACGGAGAGACAGACGGAGCAGATTTTCAGACATTTACACTACTGTACAGAATACCAATAGCATGGAAATACACCCCTACATAACAATGTCCCGACAGCACAATATGAGCCTGCAGTCCTGCATGTATCAATCTCACTTTACAGAAGAGAACTGGCTTGAAAATAAAAAGAGCTTACTAGAACTTCTTAACTTTTTTGGCTCCAAAATATAAACAGTCTAAAACAATAACTTAGGAAACTCTCCAAGATTTTGATAGCTTCATTTACATGAAATAGGGGTGCAATACAGTAAAATAAAAATACATATTTACCCCCCTAAATTTTTCACTCTTTCCCAGCCATTTGCTAAAATCACTTCAGTTCATTTTTTACCTCATTAATGAACACACAGCATCCCATATTGACAGAAAAACACCGAATTGTTGACATTTTTGCAGATTTATTAAAACAGAAAAACTGAAAATCAGATGGTCTTAACTGTCTATTTCTTCTGATTATCATTGAGATGGTTCTACACCTTCATTTGAGTCTAGCTGTGTTTGATTATACTGATTGGACTTAATTAGGAAAGCCACACACCTGTCTATATAAGACCTTACAGCTCACAATGCATGTCAGAACAAAAGAAAATCATGAGGTTAAAGGAACTGCCTAAAGAGCTCAGAGACAAAATTGTGGCAAGGCACAGATCTGACCAAGGTTAAAAAAAAATTCTGCTGCATTTATGGTTCCTAAGAGCACAGTAGCCTCCATTCCTTCATTTTCTACCACTTTTCCGCGAGGAAATACCAGACTTTTCTCTCCCCAAACACTTCTTCCAGCTCCGAGAGACATAGTCCCTCCATATATATATATATATATATATATATATATATATATATATATATGTATGTATGTATGTATGTATGTATGTATGTATGTATGTATGTATATGTATGTATATATATATATATATATATATATATATATATATATATATAAATATATATATATATATATATATATATATATATATATACATATATATATACATATATATATATACACACACACACACACACACACACACACCCACACACACACACACACACATATATATATATATATATATATATATATATATATATATATACACACACACATATACACATACACATACATACATGCATACATAAAGAAGGGGATCATACTTGTGGTAATTTTCCTTCTTCTCCTCTCTCCAGTTTTTGTTGAGTTGATGAATCTTCACAGCAGCGTACCGTTGCTCAATTAAGTCAAACGCCTGCAGAGCAGAAGAAGGCTTTAAACGATCCATTTCTTTCACATTGTTCTGTACATATCAGGCTATATCCGTTCAATAAGTTACCTTGTAGACTTCACTGAATCCACCCCTGCCCAGCAGATGTAACAGCAGATAGCGTTCATTCAGGGTGGGATGGTCCTTGAATCTGACATTTTAGAACAACAAAACAAAGGAGAAAGAGGAAAAAAGAAAGGTGGGTGGAAAGTAATGTAAAACTAAATTATGTTTTAGGTGAACGAAACAAACACACAAGCAGACAACATCACAGAAAAGAATATAAATGTGTATAATACGGGCCCTTTAAAGTGCACATGAAATCAAAACTAACCATATGATTTTGTTAGCTCACATTACTAGTTTTGTGGTGAACAATGCATGCCATAAAAAAAATCAGCGAACGACACCTGTTAATACGATTATGAGTTTAATCACAATGTTTATATAACATTATTACCTTTACATACGTTACGTTTAATCGCTATAATCCCAAAATGAATACTTGGCTTAAAAAATAAAAAATAAAAAAAAATCAACAAACAACGCTTACGTTAATACGATTATAAGCTTAAATTGCATTATTATCAAATTATTGCGTTTACATAAGTTACGTTTGAGCTTAAAATTAACGAACAACACCTATGATAATAAGATTATAAGCTTAAATCGCATTATTTATATCAAATTATTGCGTTTACATGCGTTAAAGTTTAATCAACATATTGCCAAAATGTATCCTTTGAGAAAAATCAGCATAAGACACCTATGTTACTATAGTTGTCCTTACTGCGATTGTGAGCTTACTAGCATTTATATATCAAACTATTGCGTTTTTATAAGGTAGTTTAAATTGCTATATTTCCAAAATGAATTTTTAGATTAAAATCAACGAACAACATCTATGTTAATACGATTATAAGCTTACTCGCATTATTTATATCAAATTATTGTGTTTACATGAGGTAAAGTTTAATCGCTATATCGCCAAATAAATACTTCAATATATATCTGCATAAGACACCGTTGTTAATCCAATTATGAGCTTAATCGTATTATTTATATCAAATTATTGCATTTACATAAGTTAAACTATTATCCCGAAATGAATACTTAGCTTAAAATCAATAAACACCACCTATGTTATTTCGATTATAAGCTTAAATCGCATTATTTGAACCAAATTATTGTGTTTACATGAGGTAATTTAATCGCTTTATTGCCAAATTGATTATTTCAATTAAAATCAGCATAAGACACCTGTTACAATAGTTTTGCTTAGTGCGATAATGCGCTTACTCGCACTATTTATATCAAACTGTTGCGTTTTCATGAGGTAGTTTAAATTGCTATATTGCCAAAATGAATATTTAGATTAAAATCAACGAACGGCACTTATGTCAATATGATTATAAGCTTACTCGCATTATTTATAGTAAATTGTGTTTACATTAGGTCAATTTTAAATCACTATATTGCCAAAATCAATAATTCCATTTAAATCAGCATAAGACACCTATGTTAATACAATTATGAGCTTACTCGCATTATTTATATCAAATTATTGCATTTACATGAGGTAAAGTTGAATCATCATATTGCCAAAACCCCATTATAATGACATTGAGGTGGTCCATGTAAAAGTACTCAATGTCCAGTACATGTGATGCATGATAAAAGAAGAGATAAATAAAGATCAGAGGCAGATGTGGTCAGAGTCTGAGTACATACTGTGAGCTGTCTTCATTGTTTATTCTTTTCAACTCCCGGATGTGGAGATTTCGCACCCTCTCCAACCTCTCCAGCTCGGCCTGAATCTCTGCCTCCTCCTTCAAACATACAGAAATTGTATTCGTTTGACTGTACTTATATAGTTGTCAAATCTTTCTTGAGCAGAAAACATGTATTTGGAGACACTGAACCACAAAACCAATCAAAGGTAAATCTTTTGAAATGACTATTTTTACATCATATGAAATGTAAAATAATTAAGCGTTCCATCTGTGTGTGGTTATTAGGGTAAGAGAATATTAGGCTGGGACGCAATTATTTAAATATTTAAAATCTAAAGTCACAAGAAATAAAATTAAATATTTATCAAACCACCTTTTAAAGCTGTTGAAGTGCTTAGCAATGAATATTACAAATTAAAAATTAAATATTGAAATATATACAATAGTAAACTTCCAAAATATCTATAATTTATTGATTTTTCTAATCAATGAAATATTGAAATACATATTGTAAAGGGGTCAAAATATATTTAAAGTATTTTTACTAATCAAAAATGAAATATATACAGTAGGAAAGTCAAAATATGCATCTTATTTTATTTAATGGTTTTCTGACCAATAAAATATTGAAATATATACAGTAGGAATCTTCCAAAAATCATAATTTAAAAATATTGACTAATCAAATTAAATTTTGAAATACAGTAGGAAACCTCCAAAATATCATATTTTAAAGATATTTACTAATCAGATAGTAAATATTGGGAAAAAAAAAAAAAAAAAAAAAAATATATATATATATATATATATATATATATATATATATATATATATATATATATATATACATATATTAGTAGGTATCTTTAAAATTACCATTATTTTAATTATTTTTACCAATTAAAAAATTAAATATGGAAATAAATAAAGTAGGAAACTCAAAATATTCATCATATTTTAATGATTTTACTAATCAAAATGATATATTGAAATATATATACAGTAGGAATCTTTCAAGTCATAATTTTAATTATGTTTACCAATTAAACATTAAACATTGAAATATTTACAGTAGGAAACTCAAAATATTCATCATGTTTTAATGATTTTTACTAATAGAAATTAAATATTGAAATATATACTCTATATTTCTGAAGGATCATGTGACCCTAAACACGAGTATAGATGCTGAAAATGCAGTTTTGATATCACAGGAACAAATTAAATTTTTAAATATTTAGAGGAAAGAATTTAAATAGTAATAATGTTCATGGATCTAAAACATATAAGACAATCTTTCAATTGTATTTATTGTAAACCAATGTATTAATGTAAACAATTATTTATTGATTGATTAATTGTCGATAATTATTTCAATTGATACACCTTAGCAATGATTGAATAAGCATCTGTATTATAAATGTACATAGTTTTGTAGGCATGTAATGCAGATAAAAAACACAAGAGTTAAAAACTCTACTAAAATGCTTGGAGAAACATATATACAGTTGATGTCAGAATTATTCACCTTCCTGTGATACTTTTTTTCTGTTTTAAATATTTCCCAAATGATGTTTAACGGAGCAAGGAGTTTTCCACAGTATTTCCTATAATGTTTTTTATTCTGTAGGAAGTCTGATGTGTTTTATTTCGGCTAGAATAAAAGCAGATTTTAATATTTTTAAAACCATTTTAAGGTCAATATTATTAGCCCCCTTAAGCAATATTTCTTTTCAATTGTCTACAGAACAAACCATCGTTATACAATGACTTGCCTAATTACCCTATCCTAATTAACCTAGTTAAGGCTTTAAATGTCACTTTAAGCTGAACACTAGTCAAATATTATGTGCTGTCATGATGGCAAAGAAAAAAGAAATCAGTTATTAAAACTATTATGTTTAGAAATATGTTTAAAAGATCATTCCATTAAACATATTGGGGTAAAAATATACTAAGGGCTAATAATTCTGACTTCAACTGTACATACAGCTGTACAGTGTCTTTATTTTACAGATGAGAAACCAGGATGTTATCTTTTTCTTTCTTTTTTGTATGTACAGAAATGCATGTGGATCAAACAGAAGCGCAAACCTTTTTGAGATGTCCGAGTCGGAGTTTGAAGATCTCCTCCTGCTCGTGGTACTCGGCTAATGTTAGTCTGCAGGAAGATCAGAAGAGCAGGAATATAAAAAGCCGTCCCTTCATTCATGCAGCAGGTTAGGATGTTCTGACAGGCAGAGATTCAAACAATCGCACTATTCTGAAAGAGCTGATGCAACTTCTCCACACACCGCTCACTTATAGACTCACATGTGGGAGTCAGAATTGATTTTTACCCGTCGAGGTAAAAAATGCCATACAACTTTTGGCTTATAATAATTCACATTAACCCATTTTAAAAAACAAACATATAAAGATAGAGGAGTACATTTCTGAGAGAAAGAAAATGATATATTTTCCTTTTCTAGTATATATACACTAATAACTGATTGAATTTACAGAAATGGTACTATATTGTGATATGAACTCACCAGCCACTTTATTAGGCACACCTTACTATTACTGGATTGGACCCCCTTTTGCCTTCAGAACTGCCTTAGTCATTCGTGGCATAGATTCAACAAGCTACTGGAAATATTCCTCAGAGATTTTGCTCCATATTGTCATGATAGCATTACACTGTTGCTGTAGATTTGTCGGCTGCACATGCTAAACATGTAAACATGTTGTTGGATCCATGCTTCAATGTTGTTGATGCCAAATTCTGACCCGACCCTCCGAATGTTGCAGCAGAAATGGAGACTCATCAGGGCAGGAAACGTTTCTCCAATCTTCTATTGTCCAGTTTTGGTGAGCCTGTGTGAATTGTAGCCTCAGTTTCCTGTGGTTAGCTGACAGGAGCGGCACCCGGTGTGGTCTTCTGCTGCTGTAGCCCATCTGCCTCAAGTTTGGATGTGTTGTGTGTTCAGAGATGCTCTTCTGCAGACCTCGGTTGTAATGAGTGCTTATTTGAGTTACTGTTGTCTTTCTATCAGCTGGAACCAGTCTGGCCATTCTCCTCTCACATCAACAAGGCATTTGCGCCCGCAGAACTGCTGCTCACTGCATATTTTCTCTTTTTCGGACCATTCTCTGTAAACCCTAAAGATGGTTGTGCATGAAAATCCCAGTAGATCAGCAGTTTCTGAAATACTCAAGATCATGCCATGTTTAAAGTCACTTAAATCAGGGGTTCCCAAACTTTTCAGCCAGCGACCCCCAAAATGACAATGCCAGTGACTCAGACCCCCAATTTCCTCTCAGGTTGTTATATATACACAGTGGTTATAAATGCAATGGCACACACACACTAATAGACACAAGTCTATTCTTGTTTTAATTTTTTCAATGTATATCAGTGCTGTAAATGGGCCAGAAAGTTTAACCTGGTGTTATAAAATCAATCTGCTGCTTCTGACGCTATTGCTGTGTCTTTAATATAATGTAATTACCTCAGGGGTCACTTTCCAATAGAACTAGTAACTATAAGCTACTACAGTAACTATATAGTAACTATAAGGCATATAGTAACTACAGACGACAATTTTTCTTTTCTCTTCAGTAGGTTATGGATAACCTATGGTAATTCTTATGGTTTAAAAAAAAATTAGATTTTTTGAAATCACCAGGCGACCCCCCCCTTGATTGTCCCCCGAACCCCACTTTGAGAACCACTGACTTAAATCACCTTTCTTCCCCATTCTGATGCTCTGTTTAAACTGCAGGAGATCATCTTGGCCATGTCTACATGCCTTAATGCACTGAGTTGCTGCCATGTGATTGGCTGATTAGAATTTTGCGTTAACGAGCAGCAGGACAGGTGTACATAATAAGGTGGCGGTGAGTGTATATATCCTTATCAAGATATGAGATTACTTTTATCATGATATGAAATTTTTGCCATATTGCAAAGCCCTAAATAAATGCTTTGAGAAAGACCGACCATTTATATTTACTAAAATACATATATCGAAAAAACAAGAGGAACCCTTTTTTATGATAATCCTTTTAAAATCACCAGAAACATCACAAACCTTAGAGTAATAGTGTATGTTTCTGGCAAAACTGCTTCAAATAGTGTGTGAATGTTTGTCATGCATAGAAAGCCATTTCGAGTGTGGATATCAAGAGGGTGCACATTCTGGTGATTTTACAGCAGTTTCCAGCAAATGCCAGGTACTCACAGCTGTGGGAGGCTGGGTTTAAGGAAGGGGTCGTTCTCGGAGCCGTTCACAGCCTTGGTTTTGCGTTGTTTGGGCTCAGAGTTTGTGCTGGGCGACTGCGAGCTGCTGGCTGACGGCGGTTTTCTTTTTGCTAACAGCTTCCTCTGTCTCTCGATCTCTTCACGCTGCTGAATGATCCATTCCTGCTGTCTAAAGCAAAACAGGCAGTGAAAAACAGCTCATAGAGTCAACTGAGCAAGTATAATCCTTTCATTTATCCGTGCCACGAATCATGTTTAATGCATCCACTTATACATAGAAGTAGAAGAGATGTTTTAGGGTGCTTTCACCCCTTTTGCCCCCTTAAAGAACGATAAATAGCGAGTATACAATCACAGAGCCTTTTCAAAATGATTTTTCCCCTGAAACAACTAACAAATTACACCGGAATCTGTGGATAGGATGAAGAGGACTTTCAGTGTATATGCAAACATGGAAGTAATCTTTGGACTTGCGCTGTATTAACATTAATCAAGCGCCTTACTTGACGAGGTTCTGGAAAGCGTATCCGTCCGTCCACTGCTCTGTGAATGAGGCTCCGTGTCTGACAGTTGTGAAGTGACCCAAGCGCAGGCGATCCTGCATGCTCTTCTCTCGACACGCCTGCTTCTCCTGTGTGCTCTGGACAAAAACACACACCACTGTCAACATCTGAATCATTTCTTACTTAGAAGTGGATAAATGACAGAGTTACAACAACAACCTTAAAAATGCAGTATGTAAGTTTGAGACCCAGTGGTTGAACTAGGTATTGCACTCCTGGATCAAAACATTTTCACTCGGCTCCACGAAGTCCACACACACACACGCAGGTTGCCAGATTGACATGAGTCTGCCTAACTATCGAGCATAAAGGCTGATTTAAGATGTTTTCCAAATAATGCAACAGCACACGACAGAAGGAATATTTTCCATAGTAAAAGTAGTTTTTGATCAAACCAACAGCTGAAATTTATATTTTAGAAACGACTTCTATTTCTCACAGCTGAACAACAGGATAAACTGATCAGCTCAGGTCCAGCTTGTGTGCTTTATTCAGTGTTAAAATGCTAATAATGCGAGTTTGAATGCCATTTTACATTATATTTATTGCCATACTACTGAAAACAGCAGCAGACAGTCCACCTCAGATCTTGCAAATAAAACAAACCCTTTGAAATTGAACTTTAGAACTGATATATCAGTGATTCAGCATCTACATTTAATAATGTTGAAAGTGGTTTAATATGTACTAATTAGATTATAAACCTTAACATTTTACTGGAGTGCAGTGAGTGCACTATTCTGTGCTTCTAAATGGCTGTATTTCGTCTGGTGCAAACAGCTAAATTGCTTATTGCAAATCTCGTCACATAGCGTGTTGTTAGGACACGGGGTTATAATGTAACCTGCTCACCTAATGTTTACTTTCATAATATTTTTATTATTTGCTAATTAATAACCACCTCATGTGGAACTCTGAATCTCATTTCGGAGGCTGCTACTGTCTACCAGAGGTCGCATTTCGGTCACGGATGCCTACTGTGAGAGCCTTCATGACTAAATGAATGAAATAAGCGGTTTTGCACCAAGGCAACCCGGAGAGCTGAAATACAATTGGCTAAACTGGCATTGGGTGGGTTAAATGACCAAAACAAAAAAAAGACGTTCCAGCATGTAAAGCACATTTTCAAGGCAGAATAACTGACTTCAGCAGTTTTTCAGATAAACAAGCATTTTCACTTAGCATGTTTCTTAAATATCTGCAAACATATTATGGTATTTTTATGCTTTAGAGGAGTCAAAGCACTTTTAAACACACATTACATCTCACATTCAAACCTCGCAATTACCTTCTCAATCAGAAGCTTCTTGCTCATAGTGATGCACTTGTTTAAACGTTCCTTGTATTTTTCTAGAAGCTTCTGTTGTTCGTCAATTTGTCTCCTAAGATCACAGTTTGCCTGCGGAGAACAGAGAGGGTTTATATTTATTAAAACACTTGGAAAAAATATACACATACAGTTGAAGTCAAAATGATTCGCCGTCCTGTAAATTTCTTTCTTTTTTTAAAATATTTCCCGAATGATGTTTAACAGAGCGAGGAATTTTTTACTAGTATTTCCTATAACATTTTTTTCTTCTGGAGAAAGTCTAATTTGTTTTAGTTCGACTAGAATAAAAGCAGTTTTAATAAAAAAACAAATAATAATTTTAAGGTCAATATTATTAGTCCCCTTAAGCAATATTTTTTTTTGAATGTCTACAAAACAAACCACTGTTATACAATAACTTGCCTAATTACCCTTCCTTCACCTTAATTAACCTAGTTAGGCCTTTAAACGTCACATTAAGCTGAATACTAGTATCTCAAAGAATATATATTAAAATATTATATACTGTCAACATGGCAAAGATTAAATAAATCAGTTATAAGAAATTAATTATTAAAACTATTAAGTTTAAAAATGTGTTAAAAAAATCTCTCCATTAAACAAAGTAGGGAAAAAATATAAAGGGGGCAAATAATTGACTTCAACTGCATTGACACTTAAAAAAATATTTATAAAATAGAGTCACAATAATAAATATGCACACCTCATTGCAGATTTTTTGGAGGGAAAATATAAAAAAACTACCTCAAACTCAAAGGTGATTTTTTTTCCCCAAAACAAAACTATTTTAATTTACAATAGCAAACAGACTTTCTTAAGAAAACACATGCACAATGCACATGCATTAAAAAGGTGTTATTAGCATGTTAAAAAAACAACAGGTCTCTTTTTACACCATACAAGGACAACTTTTTTTATTCTTTAATTACTTTTGTGTCACCTATCCAAGTTTTAGGAACAACAAATAATAACTTGAGTTCTAGTTGATCATTTGGTATCAGAAGTGGCTAATATGAAAGGCAAAGGCCTCTAGATTACGCTTATTTTACCAAAATAAAATATGATCATGCCTTGATTTTTATTGATTTCATTAGGACAGTAAGGTCTGACTTTGCTTAGACAAGAGTCTTGTCAGTTAACAAAAATAATGTCCAGTATAGAATATAAAGTCATGCTGCAGTGGAGACAGAATGAATATTGTGTCTGACTGCATCATCTTGGAGGACTGCATCCATACATCTCTGCACTGACTCATCAAGATTCTTTGGATTCATCGACAATGCCCCTTCATCTTACCCCAGGCATGCTCAATAATGTTCATGTCTGGTGACTGGACTGGCCAATCCTGGAGCACCTTGATCTTCTTTGCTTTCAGGAGCTTTGATGTGGAGGCTGAAGTATGAGAAGGAGCACTATCCAGCTGAAGAATTTGCCCCGTCCTGTGGTTTGTCATGTAATGGGCAGCACAAATGTCTTGATACCTCAGGCTGTTGATGTTGCAGATCTCTCGCACGCCCCCATACTGAATGTAACCCCAAACCATGATTTTTCCTTCACCAAACGTGACTGATTTCTGTGAGAATCTTGGGTCCATGTGGGTTCCAGTAGGTCTTCTGCAGTATTTGTGATGATTGGGATGCGGATCAACAGATGATTCATCAGAAAAAAATTTACCTTCTGCCACTTTCCCAAATGATCAACTAGAAGTCAAGTTATTATTTTGCTCTTAGTTGCTCTGACAACTGGAATCGACGATAAGACTAGGTCAGGTAGTGTAGTAGTATAGTGTAATACACAATTATTGCCCCTTCTTACCCGCAGCAGATCATCTATCCTGCCCTCCTTCTTCTCAAGATCCAGGTTCTTATTGCTCTCTATAGTGGCCAATTTCATCACAGTCAGGTCAGTCTGCAGGAAGAAAAAAAACACACACAAACATATGCAATTCAACACAATTAATAATATTTCTGTATCTGCACTTTTCTGTTCAAATAAAACTAAATTTAAAGCAAAAAAAAAAAAAAATTCTTTGTTATGAGCAAGCAATTCAAATGGAAACTTGCCACACTTCATCTGTCTCATCAATTGTTGTTTTAATAAATTATCGTTATCTTTATCAATATCATTTATTGACTGTTGTGATCTAATGACCGTATAACTTCTAAAACCATTCCCAAAGCCAATCATCATTCATTATAAACAGGAATACACTGTCCCACCTGAACACTTTTGACCGCTATGTGTCTAGAAGAAATCATAGAGTCCCCAAAACACAAACTGGTGGGAGACGAGCTGCTCTGTCGAGTCTGAAACGCACAATTACACAAATCGCACAATATTAGATTCAACTGTGTAGCAGTAAATGCACAAGAAGGCAGTTTGGCTGAAATAAACATAGTTCAGAAACATACACATACAATTTGTGACTTGTATGTTTGTGTATTTATGTCACTAGGTTAGTTGTTTTGCAGTGTGCGTGTTCGAGATGTATTTGACTTTGATGCATAATAATTGGACTAACATTACACTGCATTAAACATGTACAGAGACATCACCTATATGCTTTATATCTGCAGGATCACTATGTTTATATTTAATAACTTTAACTCTTAAAAGCAAATAGTTACTGGTTAATTAGTTAAAAGTAATTAGTAACTAATGAAGTTATGGTAACTAATAACCTTAACTTTTCCAAATTTGATTATAAATGCAATAATGTGCACTCTTTGTAACGCTGCTTTGATACAGTAATTATTGTGAAAAGCACTAAACAAATAAACTTGAGTTGAACATTAGCCTTCATTTTGGGCGACCCAACCAGAAGTGATTTTCCTTAAAATCCCATTTCTGATCGCATCGTGCAAGGCACCACCTAATACCAGGGATAATTTATCTTTTCTAAATTGTATTAATAGTTAATATAGAGATGCACTGAAATTTAAATTCTGAGCCGAAATAGACAAATTATGGATGATTTGGCCAAAAACCAAACCAATAGTTGAGCAAACTTTGTTTTTCTAGTGAGCATGTGAAGTTCATTGATTAGTATGGGTTCATGAATGGAATATCTACAGAGTGTAATCTTGTGACCCATGGTAAGCGCTGATCTTGCACATTGGTTGCGGCAGCAACAACACAGCCTTTGCAAGGCCCATTGAAATGAATGGTTTTCATAGCGTAGTGCTTTTCGCATCCAGTGTGAAAGGCACTTCATGCAGTGTGATGACTACAGCTAACATTTTCATGGTCACCAGATTTAACTAACTATAAAGCAACATTAATTTTAAATCAGGCACCTTTGTATTTCACACCTCAGGAAATAAAATATTAAGTTCCACATAACAGCTTCACGTTGTCCCAACACAAATTGGTTAACTTAATGTTTTCTCCACATTTAAGTGGATTTAACATAACAATTAAGTTGTCCCCAAAAAACTTAAGAATTGAATTGGTTCAACTTTTTTTTAATGGTTTAAACAAGCAGTAAAAGTAGCTTTTTGAGAGTATGTAGCGTCATAAACGCCCTTACTGTATCTAACATTTCACTTATATGTAAAAATTACATTAAAATGTCATTTTCAAAAAGGTTTCATAAAATTAGTTGAATTCAATACTGATAATATTCAAATGCGGTTTCTGATATATTGATCAAATGTGCATTGTTTAATTAAACTTTGTTTTTTGACAATTGAGTACAATTGTTGAAATAACACCATGAACAAATTTAATTTCAAATTTCAAGCACTTTCGAGGACCTGCCTTTGTTTTTTTAAGTACTTGAAAATCAAGTGTGGAAACCCTGAGGAGAGCAAAACCAGTGCGCTGAACATCGCAGCAAAGCATAAGCTTTTTTTCGCCTCATATTTTCATCCAAAAAGCTAAAATGCCATTTTTGGTCGATAACTTCAGTGTATCAGTAAGAATGTGTGCGTGACGTACGCTGGATCCTGGCGCAGAATGGGAATGTGAGTTCTGGGGAGAACGGATGACCGGCGGTAGACCTCTTACTGGACTGGAGCCGTTACCGCCGTGAAACTACAGAAAGAGGGAAATACTCTAATTGAGACCTACCTATGGACTTAAAGACACCACTCTAGTAAGGGTTAGTTCACTCAAAAATGAGTATTTTGTTATTAATTACTCATCTTCTTCCTGACTTTCCAACCCCCATGTTCATCTTTCGGACACAAATTGAAGTTTTTTAGATAAAGTACAAGAACTCCTTCATCCTCTAGAGATAGCAACCCTCCTCAGACATCCGAGAGAGATGAGAGAACCAAAAACATTGTCCAAAAACTCCATGTGATTTAAGTGGATCAACTGTAATCATACAAAGTGTCCCATGAATACAACACTTGCATACTTCAACTGCAATATTTCATTTTGCCCATAGTAATATAAACCAATAAATAATATTTATAAGTTTGGTACACAAAAGTGTTATTGGAGCTTCGTATAAATACAGTTGAACCACTGAAGTCACATGGAATGTTTCAATCATATTTTGGCTTCTTTCCATGTATTCTGAACATCTTTGAACTGCTGCTGTCTATGGAGGATGAGGGAGCTCTCAGATTTCATCTAAAATATCTTTATTTGTGTCCTGAAGATGAACGAAGGTCTCAGGGGACTGGAACGACATGAGGGTGAGTGATTAATAACAGAATTTCCATTCTTGGTTAAACTAATCCTTTAACAACGTTACAAAAATGAGGTGGAGAAGAAAAATCGCTTTGGATTTTAGTAAGGAAATAAAAATTTGAAAGTGATTTAAACCCTCAGCAACACTTGAAATGGTTTGTTTGTGCTTGTCCATACCGAAAAGTTAAGCAGACTCAAAACTGAAGCGTGTTCTAGAAAAACCTGCCTAAAACTAAACAATGATCATTTTTAAATTAATATTAAACATCATTTTTTGTTTTTAATTAATATAAATGTGCTTATATAAAATGTGATGCACAGTATCTTCTTATGTCTAGCTCAAGAGTTTGCAATCTAAATATGCAATGTATTATAATACACTAAAACATATATTACAATATTTATCATAAAATAATCATCTTTCATTAAAAATTATTTACTCTATAATATTTTCTCCACCTTCTCCAAATGTCTTTGTCTGATGCTTCTTAGATGAGAAATCAATATTAATCTCATTGATTTAAAAATTCCTTACACAAAACAATCTAATCACAACAAATTAAATCCATGCTTACAAATGCTGTTTACAATTTAGTTTTTATCTCCCAAGTTGCAGAGTGTTTATATCTGTTCTGCTGTCATTTAATTAAGCCGATGCCAAAGGTTTATCACATGCTGTCATTTGCTTGCCCTCAAATTACTAACAAGTACTTACATCAAAATAATCGCTAATTTTGGGTCCCCGGATGACAGACTTCCCTATGAGAAGGAAAAAAGACATATGATTAACATTAAGAATTATGTAGAGAACATACTAGAAGACAGAAAGAGAGAGATTCATAAACCTAGCTAGATACAGACAGACAGACAGACAGACACATAACACTATAGATATATAATACATAAAATAATATATAACACGACAGACAGACAGACAGACAGACAGACAGACAGACAGACAGACAGACAGACAGACAGACAGACAGACAGAGATGGATGGATGACAGACAGACACACATGACAGAGATAGATAGATAGATAGATAGATAGATAGATAGATAGATAGATAGATAGATAGATAGATAGATAGATAGATAGATAGATAGATAGATAGATAGATAGATAGATAGATAGATAGATAAATGATGGATGGATAGATGGATGGATAGATGGATAGATGACAGACAGACAGATAGATAACAAGATAGACAGACAGACACACACATAACACGACAGATAGATAGACAGATAGACAGACAGACAGACAGATAAACACGACAGACAGCCAGACAGAAAGATAGAGATAGACATAACACGACAGACAGATAAAGAGACAGACATAACACGACAGACAGACAGACAGACAGATAGATAGATAGATAGATAGATAGATAGATAGGATAGATAAAACATGACAGACAGACAGACAGACAGACAGACAGATAGATAGATAGATAGATAAAACATGATAGACAGACACAGACAGACAGACAGACAGACAGACAGACAGACAGACAGACAGACAGACAGACAGACAGACAGACAGACAGACAGACAGACAGACAGACAGACAGACAGACAGACAGACAGACAGACAGACAGACAGACAGACAGACAGATAGATAGATAGATAGATAGATAGATAGATAGATAGATAGATAGATAGATAGATAGATAGATAGATCATGATAGAAAGATGGACAGATAGACAGATAGACAGACAGGCAGGCAGGCAGGCAGGCAGGCAGACAGACAGACAGACAGACAGACACAGATAGATAGATAGACAGACAGACAGACAGATAGACAAAGAACACGAGAGATAGAAAGACAGAATAGATAAAAGCTTTAAGCTTAATTTAAAGGCTTAACAAGGTTAATTAGGTTAACTGAATAAGCCATTTAACAACAGTACTTTGTTCTGTAGCCAACCCAATCATAGAGAAAGACAAACAGATTTCAAGTTTTATGTGAAGAACATACTAGGAGGGAGAGAGAGAGAAAGAGTGAGCAAGCGTTTACCCTGACTGCTCTCTGATTGGATGTCAGCTTTCCTCTTCCTGCCCCGTGACGATTCCGAGTGCTTCTTTTCGGGAGTCTATTGAGAGATATTACATTCATCCACCATTTGTTATGAATTTATTCAGCTCTTATTTCTGCACTCGATGCACGATAGCGCTGGCCTCAGCAACAAGCACCGAGCAGCACATTTAAATTCTCCGTCTCCCGAGAGCCAATCGCAAACCCAATCTCTGAATATCAGCTCAGAGTAAAAGGAGACATATTGTGTGTCTTCAAAACAGTGTTCAATGACTCTTGAGTGGAAATGACTCTAAGAATACCCCTAATGTGAGAGTGCATAATCCGGGGGGCCTGCGCCAATAATCGCAGTCTATTTTCGGTCTCGCTGGGGGAAATGGATGCTGAAATATCCTGCTCTTTTTCAGCGCAGACAAAGAGGGGTGTGCTGCCAAGGGCATCTTTGCATTCTGATCAGACAAGCAGTTCTCGCTCGCTGGCTTGGACTGAAACCTCCATGTCTGCCACCCAAAGTCCAACACAGATTCTGATACCCAGACATCAGCTGATAAACAGTAGCTGTGTTTCCATCCACAGATGCGAATTAACTGGCATAATCGCATCAAAGACTAGCAAATAAAGCAGCGTTTCCATCTAATGGGTAAAAGAGAACAAAATCGCCACTTCCTGATCAACTGGCGCCAAAATCGATCATTTGAATTTGCTATGGCAGGAGAAGCCACTGTGGGCCTTACTTGACTTTCATAAACATTTAATTAAAGATTTGCAATGACCAAACAGAGGAACAGGTATCTCATGTCATCATATACAGTATATACGTAAATCATTCATAACCCCTTACATTTTTCACTTTGTTATATTTAGGGTTGGGTACCGAAACCAGTACCTTGCAGGGCTCGAAATTGCGACCATTTTGGTCGCATATGCGCCCGAAAATTAATCTATGCGACCTCATAATATATTTTGCCGCATTAGTGCGACTGCAGATAATGGTTGTAGTGCGACCTGTTTAGATTTTTTGTAAAAACATGCTGAATCGCTCTTCCCTGCCACTATATTGGTTTATATTAGCTGTCAATCACTCAAGGTATTCCGCTGTCAGATGACGGGGAAGGAGCTTTAATGACCACGGGAAATACAAACGGCTGAAGAGTGAAAACTTAAAGCACGCAGGTTTGCAAACCCCACCTAAAGTTGAGGGCGCAGATGAGAGCGATCATGAAACGTGATGGATATAGATCTGCCAGCTGAGATCAATCGAGTACGTGTTTTTCGTAGAAGGTGCCCGAATCTCGATGCGTTGCATTCACTGCGTATTCAGCGCAAATGTCCGCTAAAAGTCTAATCTAATATTGTACATATCATCGCCAAAGAAGCTCGCCTTTACTAAGTTTACACTGAAACTGCGGCTCATCATAACAAACAGAGGTATTGCGCCGGTGGTCACAAGAATCCTGCTCAACCTGCTCATATATTGGGTCGGCTGACTCGCCTGCTTTCCACTAGCACAACTGAAACCAAAACTTTTAATAGTGATAGAAGTGAGACTTTACTTACTTTCTTTTGTCTATTCTTTTTTGAGGTGTATATTATTTTTTAATTCATTTACTGATGACTGCTTTGCAGCTTTCAGCATTGAATTAAATTATTTATTATAATCTTTAGTTTGTTTTGTAGCAGAAATATTATTTATTAAATTGACATTCATATAAAACAGCAATACAAAACAAATATTTCTTATTGCAATGCTTCATTTTTGTTTGATGCAAACTATACATTTATTTTCCATAAAGTATCAGACTTTTATAGCAGATATTTATGCACGTTCAAGGCAGCATCATAATGAGAAATGCAATTCATTGTTACTATTATTGTCATTTTCTTCAATAATATTCTAAAATTATTAGACATTCATTTTTGAATTATTGCACACAAATATCAAGTCATCACAGCATTAGTTAGATAGTTGTTTCTGGTTTTTGTTAGTCCTATTGATGTTGTTTTAAAATACAATAAATCCCTTAAAAAACAATTTGCAGCGGTGCTCATTCATTTTGGTGGGTGCTCCTAAATTTTTTCTGGTGCTCCTAAATTTTTTTGGTGCTCCTAAATATTATAAGTCGGGAGCACCGGTGCTACCAAGTAAAGTTAATTTCGAGCCCTGCCTTGGTAACCGGTATTTACCGGTATTAAATCAGCGTATGAATTTCGGTGCCTAATTTCGGTGCTGCGGCAAGGATGTAAGAAGCATCAAAGGGGTGCATGAAAAAAGGCACACATAGGCGTTGTGTCACACAATCACTAAACATTTCATTCTAAACAACTTTGAGGAATACGGACAGGCGATATTAGGCATTTGTTATTGTCGCTAGGGAACAGACGCATCCAACGTAGTACAGCGCATTCAGCCTGGTTTTCGGTGAGCGAGCGCGACACTCTTCAGATTTACACGAGTGATCGCGTTCATCCAATTTGCTTAAACTAAGCATTCTAAAGCGTATTTTACAAGCAAGGATTCTTACACAGCAACTGTCTTTACAAAAGTTGCGTGTAAGGGGGAAACATGTCAAACTTAATGACACATTTGAGGGCTCAAAGGCAGAGCAATGCCTCTCTCGTGTGCAGGTGCTTATTATATTTCAAATGGTCCAATATTATAATTTTGCTTAGTTCGGTATTTCACGTGTAGCAATTCCAAAGTTTGCCAGTAGGTTGTGCTTCATCAATGCGCCTAAAACAAGTTAACAAGGACAATACTAAAAGTGAAACTGGCATTATATTGGATAATCTTTTCCACATTATTCGTCTTTCATAAATGAAGATCAAGACAACTAAATTACAATTAGTGAAACGTGAAAATGCTCAGGTGTGAGTTATTTACAGACTTTACAGACAAAGTGTAAATATCTTGATGGTTCTGTGGGTCTCGTCTATCATATCTGACCTTTAAATTGTATTTTCTATTGGATTCTGATCAGGTGATTGGCTGGGCCATTTTACTAGATTTCCTTTCTCTTAAAGCATTTGAGAGTTTCCTTGTCTGTGTTTTGGATCATTGTCTTGCTGAAATGTCCACGCTGGTTTCATCTTCATTCTCCTACTAATGTAGATGTTGGACTGAAGCAGGTGATATTCATTCACACTGATGAAGAGATCAGCTGCTGTCTGGGCTCTCGCTGCCTTACTATACCACCCTTTCTTCATGTGTTCAATATTATTTCCCTGTGTCATTTAATTTTATTACACATAACTTCATTTGTAAACTGTAAAAAAAAATTCAAGCCAACAGCACCTCTTGAGGCTGGTTATTTATCACCTATGACATCGACTTGGTATCCATACCGAGGTATTACATTGCGGTATTGTACTGAATCTAAAATTATGGTATTAAGCCATCTCTACAGTGAATAAAAAAGGTATACATTGTTTAATAAGTTTGTGTAAACAAAGTGTTAAAGAAAACACTCAAGTGATTTCAGCAAAGTAATCCAGTTCAGCAAACAAAAAATTGCCTTGCCTAATTTTAACAGCAATTGGTTGCCTCCTAGCGTTTTTCGCTTGACATTTGCATCAAGAAATGCCCAACCTTTCTGATGCACTCGGTTGCACTCAACTGGTTTCAATCCCATAATGCACTGCACAAGTTTACTCTCAACTTATATATGAATGAACTAAAAACGCTTGCTATGCTGCGATTGCACTGTACCGGTGGAAACACACCGTAAGAACCAAAACAACATTTCAGATAATTGACAATAGCCGTTCTGCTGCTTTGTCCAATAAAGCAGTCCATCGCACCCAATTTCACCATCACATGATCGGTTAAAACAAAAAGCGCACTACTTTTTTGACGCACATGCTCGAATTTATTCTATAAAAGTGTTAAAGTCTTAGTTTAGGTGCAATTTTTCTTAATGGTTTAAAAAAATTAAAGCACATATTAGCATTTCCAAATCTTTATGCAACAATACAAAATACACATAAAAAAGTTGCTGGAAACATAGCTAGTGTTCTGCACATGCGTTTGGAGCACAATAATAAACACTGCCTCATCTACATGTTGATTCAAATTCTAATCTTAATAGCCATGAAACAGAAACACAGAACTTTCAAAACTGACATGGTCCATCAACCCTGTATACAATATGTGCTGCCTTCATGTTATAATTTCTCATACATCTAACCTAAATCTGAGGTTATTGTCAAAATGATAAAGTATCATGTGGAAATCACATCACATCTCTTCAAAGAGAGGACCGTGAACGTGACTGTGCCGAGAGCCTCCAAAAGCATCATTTATGTCTCTTCAATTCTCACATGACCGGGACAAAGAGACTTACTGAATACGCAGGAGAACTTCCTCTTTTCCCATCTGAACCCTGCAAGAGAAAAAGAGGAAAAGAGAATGAGCTGAGAGGAAAAGGGAAATGTATAGGACGAAGAAAAATTGGAGGCAAAAGAAACAAATAAAAATGCATAAGGGAAATTTAAATGAGACAATAAAAGGAAAAGGATTAAGAAAAAGGACAAGTGTGACCCGATCTGATGATCTCAAGTGTCAATTTTGGTAATTGAGATTACATCATCTGAAAGATGAATAAATAAGCTTTAATGTAATGCATAAATAACCAGTGATGTTTACATTTCTTTTAAGATGGAGCAAGATTTGAAGAAAATGGCCTTTAAAATGGTCCAAATCCCATTCTTAGCAATCCATATTACTAATCAAGGATTGAGTCTTGTTATATTTGTGAAGCTTAAAATAAAAATCGATACCGTTGACTCCTAGTGAATTATATAGCTACTCCCCCAAAAAACAGCTGTTTAACATAAGGGTTTTTTTGGAAATGAACGTAAAAAGAATAAAAATAATGTGAAACAAAAGCAGCAGGAAAACAAATGAAGAGAAAAGAGAAACAAAAATGACGCATGAAAAGAAAAGACAAGAGAAAAGAATCAGGTAAAGAAAAAGAAGTGAGACGAAAAAGCAAAGAGGAAAGGCTAAAGATTGTAAGTAAGAGTTGGATAAAAAGACAGCCAATGCCTTTTGCACGCTGGAGAGACTTCTTTCAGTATGTTGAAGTACAGATGTATAAATCTACATTTGCTGACAGACAGTTTGAGCTACTTATCAAAATTATGGTAATTATCGGCTTGAAAATATTAAATTGGATGAACCTTATTTAGTCTTATGCCTTACCCAGAACATAAAAAATACATATACAGTTGAATCCAAAAGTATACATACACTATATAAACAGGCACATAACCGTTAAAAAAAAAAAATCTGATGTTAATGTGACTAAGCTTTTTCTCTTTCAGGTAAATTAGGATTATAAATTTGTTTCTGTTATGCTTAATAGCAGAATAATGAGAGAGTTGTTATAACAACTTCTTGAAGTTTACATACTATAAGAATATTCTGCCTCTGAAAAAGCTTAGATGATGGTGTCAAGGTTTTGGAAGTTTCTGATTGGCTAATTGACAACATTTGAGTTCATTGGAGGCACAATTGTAGAATAGTATTTAAGGAAAACCTCCAACACACTCCTTCCTTGTGTGACATCATGGTCAAATCAACAAGTCAGAATCAACAACTAAAAGCCAGATTACAATTTGCTAAATGACACTGGGAAAAGACTAATGTTTGGAGACATGTCCTGTGGTCTGATGGAACTAAGATTAAACAGTTTGTCCATAATGATCAGTGTTACATTTGGAGGACAAAGGGGTAAGCTTACAAGCCAAGGAACACCATCCCAACTGTGAAGTATGGGGGCGGCAGCATCATGTTGTGGGGCTGTTTTGCTGCAGGAGGGGCTGGTCCACTTCACAGCATAGATGGCATCATGAAGAAAGAACATTATGTAGAAATACTGAAGCAACATCTCAAGACATCAGCCAGGAAGTTAAAACTTGTCCACAAATGGGTCTTCCAAACAGACCATGACCCTAAGCATACTGCCAAATTAGTTCTAATGTGCTTTAAGGACAACAGAGTGAATGTTTTGAAGTGGCCATCACAAAGCCCTGATCTCAATCCTATAGAAAATGTGTGGGCAGAGCTGAAAAAGCTTGTGCGAGCAAGACAGCCAACAAATCTGACTCAGTTACAGCAATTCTGTCAGGAGAAATGGGCCAAAATACCTTCAAACTATTGTGAGAGGCTTGAGGAAGGATACCCAAAACATTTATTATACAGTTTAAAAGCAAAGCAAAAAAAATATTAAGGAAATGTATGTAAACTTTTGACTGTCTAGAAATTAATAAAAAAATTCTCAAAAAAAAAATTCTCTCATTATTCTGGCATTTAGTAAATGTAAATCATTTAGGTAATCCTAACGGACCTAAAATAGTAAACGTTTAGTATGATTTTAAACAGTTATGTTCCTTTATTTAGAGTGTATGTAAACTTCTGGTTTCTACTGTAAACACGTTTAGATCATTTACTTTAATCAATACTATACTATTGGAACGTGAAGAGACTTTCAACCAGCACAACAAAACAGCACCTACTGCACATTTAAATTGCAGCATGTTAAACTCTCTCGGCCATTATAGGACAGGGCTTTCTGATTGAGCATCATTCCCTCATAGCAAATTAACAGTAAGAGGGGGTGGCTAGGAATTTTGTGTTTGAATGGTCAAACTGACATGAGAGAAGGACCAACACTCCAAACACAGAAGCAAATGCTCAGACCTTGATTGAAGATTACCAAAACAATAGATTAAATTAACCGAGATTAATTCTCAATGGATTAAATTACACAAATAGCTTGCCTACCAATAAATAATAATGTGTGCTAGCTAAATAACCATCATAGATTTGGATTTCGCAAGGATTTTAAATGAAATGAAAACAAAAGAAATTGATAATTGCATGGCGAAAATTTAAACAGACAGAAAAGGTAAGCAGGAGCAAGAGGAGGAAAAGAAGTGAGTGTTTTAGACGCGAGTGGGTCAGGAGCTGCAGACTATAGGACTGAAGCTGGTGTTTATAATTAGCCCTCAGTGACAATGACAGAATGTCACGGTGGCCCTAACGAGGCGGCGCAGGCTGATATTGATGTTCTGCACGCTCCAAACTGGCACTTTCAGGTCACAACGGCCACGAGCGCAGAATGAGCAACACAAAGAAACACATTCGCCATCACACCCAACTCACCACCACCACCGTCATCCCATTACCAAAGCTCCAATATAAGATGCTGACCACATACAAACGCAAAGCAGAGAGCATTTCATCTGCCAGTCTTCATTTATCGGCAACTACAGAGGAAGACGGCTCTGAAATATATAGATTACATAATCTCCATTCCTGCCACTGAGAATGTAAATCCATGATACACATATATTCAAATCCGTCATGAATATGCAAATCACATGGCATTAAATTATCATGTGCTTGAGGCTGCAGGTGTTGGGGGCTGTGATTAGTGTTGGGGGGATTATAAGTAATCTAGCGTATATAGTCTAAGGTGCGGAAGTAGGAGAGTTTTGGTATCTGTTGTGATGTGTGCGGCAGCTAGATTGTAGTGTGTGTTTCTACAGTATCTAGGTGTCTGACATGTGGCATAATAAGCAGCTCACAGCCACACGAGAGGAGTTTATTCTCAAGCTCCCAGTTCACTTTCGCTCTCTCTCTTCATAACTCGCTCCATTGGCTCCCTCCTCTCGCTCTGATTTATGTCACAGCAGGTGTGTTGTGGGGGGAGGGGAGGACAATTCCCCTTACTATGATGCTTCGTGTGTGTGTGTGTGTGTGTGTGTGTGTGTGTGTGTGTGTGTGTGTGTGTGTGTGTGTGTGTACATATGTAGTGCTTTGCCTGCTGATGGTTTAACTATCGGGGGTTATAACAGATGCCAACCCAGCTTGAGTCTGCCACAAACCCCAAGCGCACACACACAAACAAGTAAATATGGTTTATGAAGACTCTCTACAGGTATAGTGTATTTTATATGAAACAAAATGCTTATAGTATGTCTGTACCCTACCCATAAACCCAACCCTCGCAGGAATTTTTAAGGTCGCATGAAATGTAAGTTAATATTATGCGTTTTTTCTCCATATCATGACGTACATCAAACTAAAAAGGCCTGATTTCGTCTTTTGGGATGCGATTAGACCGGTGGAAGATGGGTGCTGCTAACAAAGTGGAGGAAGATTGACAACCTGATAGCTTTCGCATGATGTCAAATGATTAGGTGAGTGCACCCCTGGAGGGAAAACATTACTATTTCTCGCTGGCCTGTCTGCAGTCCCGACCTGTCTCCAATAGAGAATGTGTGCCACTCTCAGCGTTAAATGTGACAACGAAGATTCCTTACCAATGTCTACCTTAAGACTTGTTTGCAGGAAGAATGGGACAAAATGACACCTGAAATACTTTCATTTGGTGTCTTCAGTCCCTAAACATTTTTTAAAGGGTCTCGAAACACCAACACACATTATTTGTGATGTTGATAGTCATAGTCGCTGCTAAAAACACTATTAGGAAAGTGAAAATTGGTTGTTTTTGCGTTATTACCAGCAAATTCGTTCTTCCGGTTTGAAACAAATTTTTGAAGCTGTGTCACGGTGATTAGATACTTGTATGTATTCCAGCATAGAGATTGGCTGTCTGTACTGGCGAGTCCAACGTGGCACATTTGAGTGTGCAGCATTAATTCATGAGAAACACTTGCTTCAAACCAATCAGAGCGTGCTATTGTGTATGCGGTGCAACTTCATTAATATGCATTATAGCTTCAAAGACTGTTTTTACCTGTTACAGTATTTTTAAAACCGTGCTGGTTTTTTTCTCCACAGCGTAACCAGCGAAGGCTGATGGCGATGCATTCTGGGATACCTGAGCAAGAATGCAGTAGTGACCTCTCGATGCATGGCCAAAGGGGCAGAGCAAGTACACATCCGAGAATTTTATCTGTGCTTGGCAAGATGTGAACTTTGAATCAGAACAGTATTTCGGCGACGTTGATGACCTTTCACAAGGATGCATATTGAGAAACATCCATTGAGTAAGGGGACGGGGCTTTCTTTTGCGAAGCATTCCCTTATAGCAAACTAACTATAAAAGAGAAGGTATTAATATGCAGTTGCTATGGAAACCGTCAACAGAAGGACCAGCACTCCAAACGTAGAAACAAATGGTCAAATTTTCATTGAAGATTACCAAAACAAATCTTTTTTTTTTTTTTTTTTCTCAATGAATTAACTTGCACGGATTAATTATTCACCTTAAACATAATGCACACTAGCAAAATAAATATTGTAATCTTTGATTTAAACAGACATTAAGCGTTTTGAATGTATGTACTTGTAAACGAATGCAACTAGGTTATACCCATGTCATTATACAAATGCATGTCCTCGTAAACCACATAAACAGGAGCGCACTCACACACGCAGAGTGACACAGCAACCTCCATGAGGCAAAAGCACAGCCCTCAGCGTGCGCACACACAAAACCAGAGCTTCATTACAGGGAACATTTCCCATCGGCCTGAGTCACACACACACACACACACACACACACACACACACACACCAGCATCAGTTTCTCTGTAGCGCTTTGATTCAAGGAAAGCACAGCAGAACGTCTCTGTGCCATCTGCTGAACTATGAACTGAGTTATTAACAACAGCTTTCATCAGGACTCAACCGTGCGCAGCTACAAAAAAGCACATCCATTACAGATCTTGGTTCGGGGCAAACGCTTCAGCACGTCACTGTGCAATTAAACGTTTACTGATCTGTTTTTTTTTTGTTTTTTTTTGTGACATTCTACAGACATGGACATCTTCCAGTGTGGATGGCTTGACAGCTTTCAAAGCCTGACACCTGAAGCACAAATGCCTACAGTGAAGGTTGAAAGACGGTTTAGCATATCTACAATGAATTAACAACCTGAGTCAACCTTCTGTGCAAGAGTTTTGAAATTGTTTACTAAGGTATTTGATGAGGATCTGAATAATATATTCATGGTATATACTAGGAATAAAAGCCATGTCTCTTTCAAATATTTACATTAAATTCATTGTCATGCAGTAACTAAATCAGCATACTACCATCATAAAAACATTGCAAGAATTAGACGCTTTGTTCGCAGTGAGGACTTAGGGCGTACTCACACTATGCTATCCTAACCGTGCCTGTTTCCTGGATCGTATTGAGAAGTGTGAGTGTTCTGAATCTGGCTCAGGCAAGGTTCAGCTGGCCGGCCCTGGCCTGGTTGGAGGAGGTGTGCCAGATTGCAGTTCACTTGTGCTTTGGTGCGGTACGCTTGTAGTTTGAGTGCAAAGCGCGCCTGAGCCCCAAACTGAGGACAAGACGTGACTTTTATGGGACTGTTTCATATGGATTTATTAATCATTCTTACTGTACAGTGAACGCAAACTCATTCATTCATTCATTTAATTTCTTGTCGGCTTAGTCCCTTTATTAATACGAGGTCGCCACAGTGGAATGAACCGCCAACTTATCCAACAAGTTTTTACGCAGCGGATGCCCTTCCAGCCGCAACCCACCTCTGGGAAACATCCACACACACATTCACTCATACACTACGGACAATTTAGCCAAACCAATTCACCTGTACTGCATGCCTTTGAACCGTGGGGGGAAACCGGAGCACCCGGAGGAAACCCACGCGAAGGCAGGGAGAACATGCAAACTCCACACATAAACGCCAACTGAGCCGAGGCACGAACCAGCGACCTTCTTGCTGTGAGGCGACAGCACTACCTACTACGCCACTGCTTCGCCCCGAATGCAAACTGTCTTAGATCATTAAAGATGCAAACCCTTCACTGCACGACAGCTGCACCTTCAGCAAACCTCCTAATTCCTGCAGCACGAGAACTTTATGATTGTTTATGAGCAGTGAAAGTGGCTGATCTGTTCGGCGAAATATTTGACTGCGTGTCACTGCATATTAAATGACTAAAATAATGTAACTAAAGAAATCTCCACTTAGGGCTAAGAGAAGGGTTGAACGAAGATTTTTCAGGACCACACTCGAAAGCAAGGCTTGAGAAAATTTCCCAGAATACACCAGCCACAGCTGCACCCGGAAGTAAGGAGATTCACAAATTAGTATTTTTTGTTATTATAATGAAATTTTACAACAAACAAGCATGTTTTAATATATTCATAACCGCATTCGAGTTTTACCGCCGTGCTAAAATAAAAACCGTTAAATTTCAATCTATAATCCATAATCATAACTCTGTACAGTAGAGCTGTAAACTTACACTGGTCTAACGGTTGGTTACGATTATCATGCCATCGATTCAGTTCAATTCAATATCTCTGTGCATCACGGTGCACTCACGATGCTTTCCATACACAGTTTTATATTTTCTTCACATCAGAATTCTTGTATTAAAATGTATGAATATATTTATATTTGTATACTATTTGTAATACATTATAATAAACTGTACCTTTAAACAACACGAGCATTAAGCAAATAATATAAACAAATATAAATACCCGCTCACTTTCTGATCCTTGTCTAGTTCTCTTACACCCCTTTGATTGGTCACACCCTCAACAAAAAAAAGGCTGTGATTGGCTCTTGCGCGCTGAGATTTTCACAGATGAGTAACACTGATACGCGGCAGGGGCGATCACAGCTGATCCATGATAGACACGGTGGAGAAAACTCTGCAGGCACGCGCTCGTGTCTGTATCCAAAAGTATCACTGTAAAACAGCCGAGAGGAGAGGAAAAGTAACGCCAGCAGGTCAAATGGGCCACAATGAGAGAGAGAGAGAGAGAGAGAGAGAGAGAGATAGAGAGAGAGAGATGGAGTACTTTCATTCTCTCAATCGCAGTAAATAGGGGCTTCTGCTGTAAGAGTCAGTGAAAGACTGTCCAGCAAACAGAGCAAACTGAGTTTTACGTAGTTGGAGCGTTGTAAATACACTGAAAAAAAATATTCAAAGATGATTCCTTGGATTTACTCATTTTTTTTTACGTTAAGTGGTTGTAAACAATTTATTTATGTTGAATTTAAACAAACACATTAAGTTAAACATTATTAAACGTAATTTGTTTGTTTAAATTCAACACAAATAAATTGTTTGCAACAGTTCTGCATGCAACACTTTTCAGTGTACTCGCGCTCGCCTCCCTCGCCATAGCCCACATGAGATAAATGACGTCAGTACACAATAACCGGTTATGGTTATTCCTGAACCATTACTGAACAATTAATTGACACCCCTACTGTACAGCAGTCCACAACATTCTGACACTCGAATGCCCTGTTAGAAAAGTCTAGTGGCTGGGAATGAGCTTATTACAGTGTTAATGTTGTTTTTGGTGTGTTTACATAGATGAATATAACCCCTGTGTAAACGCACAGAATAGTTACGCTCTTATTGCCACATTATATTATTATGATAACATAATATATGCCTTCAGTGATTTCCCATAAATAAATACCATAAAAATAACTGGAATCACTACAGCAGTCGTGATCGTCTGATCTTATATGAAGCTAGAGATGGCATTGACATATGATGACGTGTGCTGGTGCTGTCCCAATTCTAAAGGGTAAATTTTTAAGCCATTCTCCTTTACACTCGGTTTTAAGGGCCAAGGGGAAAGGGTACAAAAATAGAATTGGGATTGGACCTATTTCTTGAATTCTCTTGATGATGACGACATTGTAGGTTAAAAGGTCCAATTAATTTGTTCTTTGGAGAGCTGAAGCTTTTTGGCTTTTTATTCTGTTCAAAAACACGCCACAGTATTGAACAAGTGTTTGCTTTAGAGTTGTCTGGTCAATCAAACAGAACGAAACTGAAGCACTACTCACCTCTGACTCTTTATCACTGGAGGAGCCCAGACTTCCAAAGCTGTGATTGGAACATTCGTTGTTTGTCAAGGTCTGTACAGGAAAAACACATTTACATGAATCAATGCAGATGAGCCAGCTGAGAGTCGAGGCGGATGAATGCGAGGTGTTCATGCAGCAGGTGTTGTGAATTAATGATCTGACAACTTCAAGGAGAAGACAGTTGTGCGAGCAAAGAATACACCACACAGCCAAAGAGAACTGCGAGTTTCCATGTGAGATCTAACCTGAACCTCACGGTTAAAATGTCTTTGGTTTCATAAAAAAATTATTAAATCATTAAAAAAAAAGGAACACAATGAGACTCTTATGAAACTGGCTGTGTCTAAGACATAAAAAACTAGGGCTGGGACAAGTAAACACTTCCGAAACTAGGGTTTTTATGGCTCTATGTTCCTCTGTTTTGAGTTTCTTCATTGAAGTTGAGTTTACTTAGGAAATGCGTGAAATGCTGTAGAAGTAGCTCAAATTCGCACTCATTCAAGGAAGAAAGAGATGGAAACCGGCAAATGTGCAACTATCTACCGTTTGCAGAACTTTACAAATAAGAATCTGGAGATAAACCGGTCCACTAACTTTAGTTCCTCCGCTAGTGCTGCCAGTGCTGCCCACCGTGTTTCCGCTGACCCCGCCCAGAAATCTGGCCTCCAGCAGCTCCTGACGTCGAGGGTCCAGACTGTGCAGCTCTTCCATAGCACCTGTGGGACAACACAAACACGGGTCACTCCAGAGCCCAGATACTGCAACCACTTCATTCAGACAGAATCAAAGCATTAAATGATGTCACATCTCACAGTCTCCTGGGTCACGTGTTCATGAGCCCACAGGTAGAACATTCCCGAGAGCAATCGCAGCACACAAAACTAGATCACAAACATGTTAAACCTCATGACCCGTGTCTCACAAGAAGAGACAAAAACACTGACGGATAACAAAACAGGAACATTCATGCTGGAAATATGAACAACAGCACATCCAGGCTAATATTCAGAGAGAAATATGAAACAAACACTAATCTCTGTAATTCAATTGATAAAAGTCTTAGTCAAACATGCATGGCTGCATTAAAATGATGCTTTATTACTAATTCTACTTGACTATAATTTTTTTTTTAAAGTTTTAAAAAGTTGGGCTATGTTCTCATCACCTCTGCTTGCATCTTTCTAAGCTGTGATGATCATTATGTATGGCGGATATTTGTTGACCAGCTTTCCTTAACTATTTGCTCAAACAATGATTCACTTTAGCAATCAGCTAAATTCACCAGGTTTAATTTTGTCTACAAAAAAAATAAAAAAATATTATAATATATATAATTCAAGTTAAAAATCACAAAAATAATACATTTAAATAACACATTTATGTTCAAAACTCTTTTTTTTCAACACTCATTTATTTCCTAAACTTAACTGAAAGTGCAAGAAAACACCTACACCTTTATTTTTCCCCATATGATCAACAAATTGCACATTTAAAGTCATTTTGAGGTCTTAAAAATCCCAAAATGCCAATCTTATCTGTAACATGTCATAAATATGGAAGGCAACAACAAAACTGGCTACCAGCACAAATCTCAAAAGGATGAACTTATCTGATAAGGATTACATTTAGGGATCCAGCGATAAAACTTTGGGGAACCGATGCGATCTTGATAACAAAATACGAAGTATCGACCGATACAATGCGATCTGATTTTTTTTACTTAAACATAATACAGTTTCTATAGTTCTGGTGATAAACTCAAATAATATATCTTCTTTAGTAAAAATAACAGAACTATACGCTACTGTATATGACCGACAGCACAATCTAGCTAAACAAGCTGTAAACTATAGGCTACATTATTTGAGCATTCGTTACGACATTGATTTGATGTGTTGTGGTCCAGCTTATGTTTCTTTTTTAATATTAAGGATTTTTTTCTTTGAAAGCCGTAATAGGCTACCGCTATTGACCTTAATCGTTGGTAAAATAACCAGCTTTTTACCAAAGCCTGATATTTTCCTGCAGGTTTGACGCAGACTAAACTAAACTGTCTGAGGCCAGTTTTACTTAATAATCCTTCGCCAAATCTCGCCATGAGTAAGACTGAGAAAGTTCAAAACAAGGTCCACTTGTATGCTTCAGCATCAAAACTGTTAAAATATTGTTATTTGTAACGCAATAGCCTAGTGGTTAGCGCGTCGACATATGGTGCAGTAGCATGTCAGGGCGTTCCGTGTTCGAATCCCGGCTCGAGTACATTCCCCTACCCTATCCCCTCTCTCTCTCCAACTTTGCTTCCTGTCTAAATACTGTCCTTTCTAATAAACGCAAAAAGGCCAAAAATAAAAAAAATCTTAAAATATTTTTATTTATACAGTGAAATTCACAGTTTCAGAGAAGCCTATATTAATGCCTGAATAATTTTCTGTTAATGACAATCCATATTGTGCCCACAAGTTAAATACTTTAACAACAAGGGGCCAGGATTTACAAACTATTCGCAGCACTGAAAGTATTTCCCCCCGGAAGAATAAATTCAGTTGGAAGGATGAGAGAACAGAAACTCATCGTGAGAATAATTTTACAGAGTGGTGCATGTCGCGTCCGCGCAGCCGGATGCGTGAAGCGCTTGATGCATCACTTTGTGTGTGGAGAGCAGGTAATAACCCTCTTTACTCCAGTGTTGCTAATGCAATCTGCTGATCTAACAGACCCAGCACAACATGATTTAAAAACAGCAATGAACTCCTTGTTGAAGGTCAAAAAGAACCCATTTTTACACAAAACTTTATGCATTTTTCCACTGATTATTTAAACTAACAGGGACAAGTAGTTTTAGAGAAAGTTTTTCGTGTTGTAATAAACGCGGCACGCAGTTTGATTGACAGGCACATCGGCGGGAAGCGCTGAACTTAACATGAATTTAAGCACTTGAATATTCATCTGTGCTTCACGTTAAGCTAAAGAATGGCTACAGAACATTTGGGATATAGTAGGACTACATAGCTACTTTCTAGTGCCTTATAATAGGCTACCTTCATGGCTTTATTGGCTCACAAATTACACAGAATATAGCGCACGCACGATTTGGATCAGTACCAGCTAGCCGATACTTAATCCAGCAAAAATATGCAGCATCGAACCGATATCCTGTCCAAATATCAGGATTGGTGCATTCCTATATTTTTTAAAAAGCATTTGGGTTGATGCGATAGCCCAGTGGTTAGTGTGCTAACATATAGTGCAACAGCTCTCTGGGCGTCCCGAGTTTGATTCCAGGCCCGTGGACCTTTCCCGATCCTATTCCCCCTGCTCCCACTTCACTTTGTGTCATCCTACTGTTCTGTCAATTAGGGCAAAATCCAAAAATAAATGTTTTAAAAAAGCATTTAGCGACTGACACCAAAATGGCTGCCATAATATCATACATTGTTACATTTTTACTACAAAATGAAACTGATCTTCAGCAAGGTTTCCTTTCCAACATGAAGCAAATCTTTTCAAAGTAAAAAAAAAAAAAAATTAAAAAACGAAAGGGAAACAGTTTCCCTTTTCAGAGTGGTTTACTGTAGTATTGGTAACCTAGCAACCAACAGTAAACAAGGCAAGCATAATGGAGACAGCTGCTTAGTCATGTGGGTGTAATGTGTGCTACGAGACCACCTCATTCAGGCGATCTCGGACCGATTGATTTGGTGCAAACTCGAACGCGATTGCAGGATTTACACATGCCACACAAACCAATCTAACTGGTAAAACGAGACAGGTTCCGAAACAAACGTCCAGGTGTGAAAGCACCCTGTATTTGCACGTTATTGACAAACAGTTGCAGCCTTTTCAAATCATGTCCAAATCAACTGAATTTACTAAAGCCTGATTTATACTTCTGCGTCAGGTGACCGGCGTAACCCACGGCGCATGCAACGCACGTGGCTGTGCATTTATACTTCTGCGCGCTGTCTCTGTTGGTCTGCATTAACACTTCCGAAACAATAGTTGGCAGTGAGGTGTAAATGTTCCTCTGTGTCGAGTTTCTTTGCTGCTTTTTTGCTTTTCCTGAACACTTCCGGGATGTACAAGTGGCTCAAACTCGCTCATTTTGAGGCAGCAATCGGCGGACGTGCAACAACTTTAACTATGAGGTAAACACAAAACAAAACTTTCCATCCGGAGCTCCTTCACGGGACTCCACAATTGTAAACAATCGCTACATTGGGTTTGCGCCATTCGCGCGGGTCTCAGTCCCGCCCCGACTTGTCAGCGATACCAAGCCAACCAATCACAGAGCTTGCGCTACGTGTTGTTGCGACGTGTAGTTATATTTTTTGAGAGGTGCACGTAAGTTACGGGCTATGCGTCAGCGCCGTATCATACTCCGGTGTTTGACGCAGAAGTATAAATCAGCCTTAAGAGTAAACTCCAGTTAAGCTACTTAAGCAGCTCAAGTATGATCAGTGGAAACAGAATGTAACTAAGCTCAATTTAGAGCTTGACGGCAAAGCGTTGAATACTGATGTACATGTGATTTTTAAGGTTTTTTATTTGTAATAAATTTGCAACTATTTCAAAAACTGGGTGTTGCGTGTAGAACTGTGAGGAAATACGTTAATTTAATCTATTTTGGAATAAAGCTGTAACATAAAAACGTGGAAAAAGTGAAGCGCTATCAAAACTTTCCGCATGCACTGTATGTTTTTTACCATGACGATACTGTATACCCTGATAAAAGCTTCAGCAATTATTCGCATAGATAAACTGACACCGGCAAGATCCTAGTGGACTTAAGATGCCGAGGTCATATTGATCTGCGAGAGCATCTATGCTAACGTGCCGTGAGGAGAGCTACAGTGAAACGCTGCAACACGAGCACATTAAAATTGACATTTGAACAAAAATACCATTGTTCAGATGATTGCTGTCTCTGCACACCCACCCCGTCCCTCTTCACCACCTTTCCCTCTGTTTTTCCTTCAGAATCGCCCACTTCCTCCTTGCTCTGTTCTGCTCTGCTTAGTCAATGGGGCGTGATGGAGAGAATGTGGCTCTTCGGGCTTTCGTTCTCATCCGGGTGGGCTCCTTGGGGTTCACCCCGCTGTCATTATGTCTCTCTAATGAGCCACCATTATGGCTCTTCACCGAGCACTGTTGCAGGAATCACAGAGGAGCTCTACCGCAGGGAAATCCTCATACACTGTAGAGAGTCGTCCAAGAAAACCCAGAACAGCTCATCACAAGGTAGAGCTTGGCATATGGTTGAAGACATATTACTAAATACATCCAGACACAATATAGTGTTCATTTAAGAATATATACACTCCACATTTCACAATTCTGAGTGTACTTCATACGGGTGAGTGGGCTTGACAAACCACCTGTAGAAGAGATCTCATTTCTCTCTCCGAATGCACTAGACACTTTCTTTTGGTCCATTTCTACTGAGTGGTACAGTACAATATGGGTCACCTTTATCAGGCTTGCTTTTCCACATGGTGGGCATGGTGTCCGACAAAGTTAAGACGATGTAATTTTTACTCAAGGAAATGTCCCAGTAAAGCCATAGGGGTCGTTCACATATCATATGACAAGCATTTCTCACAAAACAGATGCTTTATACACATACTTGTGTATAAATGTTCATTACTAATCGTTCTATGAACACGATTTGATTATAACTACAGATCAATGATAGTTTAACATCTGCAATTATATCAAATAAATAAATAAAGGCAACAAATACAGTTGAATCCAGAAGTTTACCTACACTGTAATAAGGCACTTAAACATTAAAAAACAGTCAGATGTTAATGTGACTAAACTTATCCTCTTTTAGGCAAGTTAGGTTTATCAAATTTGTTTACGTAATGCTTAATAGCAGAATAATGAGAGAGATATTATTTAAGAAATTGTCTTGAAACTTTTCTTGAAAGTCAAGTTTACATACAATAAGATTATTTTGCCTCTGAAAAAGCTCAGATGATGGTGTCAAGTTTTTGGAAGTTTTTGATTGGCTAATTAACAACATTTGAGTTTATAAATACTATTCTACACAACTGTAGAATAGTATTTAAGGAAAACCTCAAACACACTGCTTCCTTGAGTAACAACATTGAAAATAAACAAGCCAGAATCAACAACAAAAAGCCAGATTACAACTTGCTAAATTACACTAAGAAAAAAAAAAATATATATATAATATTTGGAGACATGTCCTGTGGTCTGATTGAATTAGGATTGAACTGTTTGGCCATAATGACCCTTGTTACATTTGGAGGACAAAGCGGAAGGCTTACAAGCCTAGGAACACCATCCCACCTGTCAAGTATGGAAGCGGCAGAAGAAAGACCATTATGTAGAAATACTGAAGCACAGTAGAACCCATCTCACAGCTACGGTGATACCCTCCCTGTGCCATAATGCGAACTGCAGTTACAAAAGAGAAATTAGATGGCAGGTTATTTTGTATAAGTTTTCAATTGACTGAAGATATAAGTTATTATTACGTTATACTGTTAACAAACATCTTAAATTTAACAATGTAGTGTGCGGTACATTGCGAACAAAGGTCAGATATTATTATATTGCATAAAAGTCTTAAAGCATAGCTTGTGCTTTCAAATTTTTCTTTTTTTAAATCGAGAGTCGAACCGTGACTTTAGAATCGAAAATGTAATCGAATCAAGGATTTGGAGGATCATGACCCCTTTAGTTATTTAGTGTGAATACATTCATATCAGAAGTGAACTGTTCCAGAATTTGCGCAAACTGTACCCAAACCACCGCTTTCAGGCGGACTCGGATATGGTTTGTGGGTGCACACCAGAGTTCAGAAGACAACGTTCACACTAGCTAAACGTACCATACTTTGATGTCAAACGAACTGGGGTGCGGATCAAAAGTGCTAGTGTGAAAGCACCCTAAGATTTAAAGCAAATTTTGAAAAATTTGGGCAAAGGAAGTTTTTAGGTTTTCCACTTAATGATTATGTTTCTTTTTTAAAATGAAAACTACACAGTGTTTTTTTAGATTTGATCATTGAATTTCTGTATCTCTATATTGTTAGATTCCACCAAAAACCATAAAGCACAGTTTATTTAGTTTTATCTTTGTTCTGTTATTTTGTTTAATTTTTGGATATTTTATGGAGATGCACTACCCTACAAAATGATCCAAATCAATGTCAAATTCTTTCCAGTCAATGAAGTCATATTAAAAAATTAAATTTATATTGCAATATATAATCGCAGAAATACAAAATATCGTAATGTAAATTTTTTCCAATACCAAGGCATCATAAACCACAGGGCTCGAAATCAACCTTTTTCCTTGGCAGCACTGGTGCTCCCAACTTTAAAAAGTTAGTAGCATCAGCCAAAATTTAGTCGCACCCACCAATTATAAGCACCGTTACTACAAGTTTTAATGTTATATTAACCAATTTACTGCATTTTAAATAAACAATCTAAAAAACAAACAAAACGGCATCTGCATGCGCCAACCGGCCCACTGCTTGACATGAATGAAACTATAATAACTTTGCTGTTCTCACGGGTGCTGTGTGATATTACACAGATAATACTGACTTAATAGCTTATTATTTGCATACGTCAACTAAATAGCAATGTTTTTTTTTTTCATGTGCTGCTATATTAGTTTTATCTTAATGAATGCAAGCCCTTTTGCGATGGTGTACATGGTGTTACGTTTTACATATAGCTGCCACCTGCAGAGCTGACAGCATCCTGACGATTAAATGAAGGATTAAACAGAACATCTCGTGCTTAAAATGTGTAGACACTGTTACCTGCAAACTCCGTCACATAGGCTTTATGATGAATGCTTTAGTCATTTTCATAGCGTACTTTAAACTACTTTTTTTTTGTTGTTGTTGTTTTCATTCTCTCATTTTCAGTGCTTTACATGTTCGCGGTTGTGGCTCTCCCTGTCATCTGGAGAAAGGCATCGACTGAGTGATTGATAGCTGACATTAACCAATTCGTTCACATTTAGTGCTAGAGCAGTGGACCAATCAGAAGAGCTTGAAGGCGGGGCAAGCATTGTGCGCTTTGTTTACTGCAGCAAGTTGACATGACAACTGTTTTAAACTATTTAGGAGCGCTGAGTTTGGCATCTCAGGTGCTAAGATGTCTCATAAATCTGCGTGTGTGGTGAACATTTTGCAGTGAAAACCAGTCGCACAGCACTAATTTTATGTAGTCGCACAAATGCTCCCATATATAATTTGAGGTGGCATAGATAAAATTTTGGGCGCGTATGCGACCAAATCGGTCGCAAATTCGAGCCCTGAATCACCTTAATAAAGTGCAACTAGGTCATACCCAATATACAATTTCCTGCCCTTATAAAGCACATAAACAAGTACACACACACACACACACACACACACACACAAAGTTTTCTTTCCTTCTCTGACGAGAACAAAGCCAAAACAAACAAATATAATAAGGAGGATAGAAAAACCCAACAGCCCAGAGGATTGCATCAGGGGACAAGCGGAGACAGAAATGGATACACAATCATGGCTAGTGTCAGATCAACACAAATCAAAATACACTGATTTATTCACTGTAGACTAATGACAAGAACAGTATACGGTGTAAAACTAGCGATAGCTATTCAACACTGCAACACATCATAATGTGTAATCTGGTCTGGTAATGTGGATCTGGTCTGCGGTGACAGAGAGCCGTGACACTTGGACAGATGTGTAGAGAAACCTGAGAAATGTCAAGTCACAAGGACTGAGAACCCAACATTCATACCGGCAACAAAGATGACCAGAGAAGGAAATCAACTCCAATACAAAACACATTCATTAACAGGCCACCTTTTAATACTCGACTAAATAAATCACTGGAATCAGCAGTTAAAATCTCAGATATTTAACATTTCTAGAACAATCCAACTTCCAAAAAACATTCTTCCAGGACATAAGGGCATATACAGACAAACTCGACCCTAAAAACAAACTTCAGTTTACACTAATCATGTAAGATACCATGTCAGGATGGTGATTTTAGTTAAAAGGCGATGAATGTTTAGGTAAAAAAAATCTACTATTCATCATTTGCACAAAGTGTAAACAAAGCAGAATTTAGTACTATTACCACAGTAATTGTCACATACCATAGAGAGATTTGCGCATGCAAATATGTCAGATAATCCATATTGCTTGGAAATATTTGAGAAATGTAGTGAAATTACAACTGGCCTCTTTTGCTGTGTCTGAAATAGCATATTATATAGTAGAGGTGTGAACCTACACTGGTCTCACATTTTGGTTTAGTTTGGTTACGATTATCATGCCATCGATTCGGTTCAATTTAATAGCATTCGTGCGACCGCAAGTGAACATGGCGACAACCATCTCACATTGTAGATCACGATCACTTACAAGTTTATTGTGAACTGGTAAAACTTCTGTTTGAGATTATATCTCATTAAGATTATTTTTCTTACACAATTCACAAATAATTTAACTTGTTTTAAGCAAACAATCACTTAACAGTTTTTTTTTTTTTCAGAAAACAAGACATAATTTCTTATGCTATTTCATATGTCTAGTACAGTGTTTCTCAAACTTTGGTACGTGTACCACTAGTGGTACGCAGAGGAATGAAATATGTCATGTACATGCTACACACATTTCACAATTTATCAAAAATTATGTATATAATATGCCATATATGACATATAGCCTATATTTCTGAGGTAATCTGCCACATATTTTTTTTACTGTGCAGAGCTGTGCTTTACTGGGCGTACTACACCTCTGTATTTCAATACTGCTCATTTTTGGTGGGACTTGGAGAGACTATTTTTTTCTGAGGTGGTACTTGCTAACAACTGGATTTAAAAATATTTAGATATTTGGATTGAAAACAGGACAAAACTACTTAGTTTATTTAATTATTATTTATTAATAATATTATTATTATAACAGCTCATGGATCAGCTTTTTTGAAAAAACGGTTGGAAATTAATGCTTTTTTACCTGATTCATCGATTAATCGAAAAAATAATTGACAGTTTAATCGATTATTAAAATAATTGTTAGTTGCAGCCCTACTTCCAATCACCGTCAATGTAGTGCAAAGTAAGGCTCAAGAATGAGTCCATCATCCAACTTGACCAGAGATCTGATGTGGCTGCAAAGTGGTTGCAAAAGTCGAAATCAGTCACAGCCTTTAACAGAACAGGATCACGTGACAGGTAGGGAAAGTAATAGTAAAAATCATCCTTTAAAAATTTAATTGATTATAGGTTCTGAATAGGGGTGTCACCGATCGAAATTTATGCTCAATTTCGATTATCGAATCAAAAAATAGAATCGTTGATGCTGCCACGCCCCCATGTCACGTTAGCTTGGCTTGCCAAGCGGGAAAAAAACAGGCTTGTTGAAGTGCTTGTTAAACTGCAGAAGCAGGAGACCCGTCGACAGAACTTAAACCCTCTCCTCTTACAATGAAGTCACCGGTGTTGTAAGCATTTTGGATTTCCAGTGAGTTATATTGACAACGTTCGTGTTGTCGACAAAAAAAAACACAGTTTTGCAAGCTCTGCTATGTACATAATACATACGGTTCGTCCGATAGACAACACCGATATCGCGATCCTCCGCCCGCCCCCGTTGCAAATCCACTCGCGAAAAGTACACACTTAGGCCCTGTTTACACTGTCTTTGTTTTAGAACGACAACGATTTGACATCCACAGTGGCGTGTAGCATTTCTGAGCAGCCCTCCTTCCTCTCTACCTCTGAAAATGCACATCACGTGACCACACAGACACAGACGCACTCACAGCCATGCGCTCGAGACAGCAGGCAGTCAGAGGACTGCTTCAATCTTTCACTCACTTGTACTTTGTCATTTTAGCGAACACCTCAGATACTGTTGGCTGGTTCCTGTTGGTTGTGCGTCTTTTTTTACCGACGCCATTATACCGACACAGATCACTGCCTATTCACGAGTCCCATGAGTTTCATAATCGAAAATCGAATCAAATCGTGCCTTTAGAATCGAAAATGTAATCGAATCGAGGATTTGGAGGATCGTGACACCCTTAGTTCTGAATGTTGATTTCGATCAATCGCCCAGCCCTACCTTAACAGAGAGGAAACCTTGGGAGAAACCAGACAAAATCAGGGAAGCAGTTCTCTTCTAGCCAAATACTAAATCATCTTTCCTGAATCACTCACTGCACACAACAGAACTGTAGAACTTCAGCCAATCAGATTGAAGCCTGTCATTTTGTGTGACATCAAACGTCCAATGCTTGTGCTGTCTGAAGGCTCAGACCATCAAGCAGAAGTTTACATTTTCAGCTGAGAAAGTGATGTCTCCAAGGACTAATGTCGCCCACGGTACAAATGTTTTATGGTGCTTGTTCATAGAGTTTATGTTTAAACAGCCACAATAAAACATTTACTGCAACTGTGTAAATGATAACTCTGTTCTGGAGAGACTCCCACCCACTCAGACACTAAATTAAATGAGCGCAGATGCAGACAGTGTTTGTATTGCTCAGTTCATAAATAGATGAGATTAAATCAGCATCACTTAGAAAAATAACTTTGTCACTTTATATAATTATGTTACAGAAAAGAGACGCAATATAAATACTAGACTATCACATGGTTAAAATAATCAGACTTTTACACAAACTGAGCCTCAAAAGTATTCGGACAGAAGCATATAAAATTCTAAATGTTAAATTGTTGTTAGTTTTTTCGTAGGAAAATGATTAAAAGTGAGGTAACAAGAAGTAGTTTGTGAACTGTCACTAGCTATGTTTCCATCCACCTATTTTTATGCGCATTTTGTAGCTTAGCTACATCTAAGGTTTTTTTTGTTCATTTTTAAATCAAACAAACTTTAATCTAAGTCAGTTCTGTCTAAGTGATTAATAAAACATGATGCATAATTGTTAGGCTATTTAGTGCAACTAATATGCTGTAGAACAGTGTTTTTCAACTGGTGGGTCATGACCCAAAAGTGGGTCGCGGAGTGTGTGATCCCAAAAAAAAAAAAAAAAAAAAAATTACATTTTTTACTAGGGATGTAACGGTATCAGAATTTCACGGTACGGTAATACCTCGGTATGAATGTCACGGAACGGTATTTATTGAATCATTTACAGGAAAAAACAAAACTTGTGAAAATACTCCAAAAAAGTGCCAAAAGTGTCAATGACATACAAATTAGTCATCTATCTGTAAGCTTTGAAACAGGAACTTCAATTTTAATAACAAAAAAATATTAAACCATGTAAAAAAATAAAGTTTCAATTTAGTATTGTTGAAAACTCATCACATTCAACATTTAATCACTCACTCACTTAGATAGAGATGGGTTTTAAGGAAAATTATCATATAAATATAATCTGGTAAAAGCTGGTATCTCTGGGCATTTACAATGTCCCCTGCAACAGAAAAAAACCCTCTCATTTGGGACTGAGGTTTCTGGGACAAGAGAGATATGACTTGGCCCAGGTTGACAGCAGTGGGTAACGTTGTGCATTGTCTTTCCCCCACTTGAGAGGACAAACCATGAGTAAGATAGAGGTCTCATGTCTGCATCAATCTGAACAGTGTGCTGACAACACCGCTATTCAGTACGCGCGCGACAACACAGCTGATAAGAACTCGCGCGACTACACCGCTATTCAGTACGCGCGTGACAACACAGCTGATAAGAACTCGCGCGACAACACCGCTATTCAGTACGCGCGCGGCGACAACACCCGCTTTAGAGTTTTTCAGCTCTTTTTCATCCCCGCTTCTAGCAGCACACTCCATTTTCGCATTACTGGATCTGTAGCGACAACAGACCGCAAGGGATGATGGTCAAGCATGGGCTGATGGGAATTGTAGTTTTCGCTACCTCCCGTTCGCTTCATTTGCCTGAGCAAATTTTCTCAGAAGACCTATAGTTTTACCGAGTCATGCGACTTCGGTAATATCGAAAAAAATTAATATTGCGGTATGACGGTATTTACAATACCGTAACATCCCTATTTTTTACTCATTTTGCTTATATCGGACTTTTATCTTGTCACTGGCCCATGAACACTTCCTGCTTGTTATCAAAATATTACATAACTGTAACAAACTTAATGTTAAAACACCTATCATATCAATATGTGGCTCTTTTTGGATTCTCTAGAGCTATCAAAATAAAAATGTAAAACAGGAAATACGTTGGGACCATTGCTTTTCTTTACATCCCTCAAAATGGTCTATAGCATTGCTTTATCCTATTGTTCAAAATGAATGCGCATCTTCACTTTTTCAAGCAGTCTTTTTGTGTGATAATCCAAAATGTGCATAAAAATTGCCGGATGAAAACAGCGATATCAGTACAATATTATATGAGAGTGAGCCATTATAATCACAGGATATATCTCTGTGCTCAGTGTGCAACAGTGAATGGGACTAAAAAAAATCCTAAAAAGAAGCGAGCAGCTTGTGGAGCCTGTCTGCAGTCTTTTAACCAGGCTTAGCCCTCTCTCACTCTCTGGAGGACCAAGAGCCAACATGGATGCCCAGCACATTCCCACTGACACAAAATGGCAGTGCAAAGATCAGTGGTGTCATCAGGCCAGGACATAAACAGGACTGCAGGGGAGCTTTATCATTAGAGTTGGCGGTAATAATGGAGGCCGGCAGGAGAAGGTGAGGCTATTTTGAGAAGCCTCAGACACGGTGGATGCGTTTCATGAGTGCTAAATAATCAATTTATACTTCAAAAACAACACATCTGGGAGATGCAGCTACAGTAGACAGATGCAGCTTAATAGCATCATCCAGGCTTGATAAATCACATTTACAAATCTCAGACAGGACAAAAATGAGAAGCATAGGGCTGTGCAATATGACGATGTAGATCACATAGACAATATAATAAGTCTATAGTTTCATATTATGCTCCATTGTTTATTTTGTGGTGCCACAAAACGTATTGTTTTGTATAGGTCTTCCACAATCAATATATTGACTTATCGCACAACACATAAACATGTTCTCAAATCATTTTTGGTGATGCAACAGCCATCGCCCATACAATAAAAAACAATTCTAGCCACATTTTAGTCAATTGCACAGCCTTTCTATATTTATTGGAGGTGTCAAGTGTGGTAAAAAAACACTATAGTATTTACTCTAGATTACATTAGTACATCTAGTCATGTGGGGGTCTGATGACTGAAAATAGATCTGGTACTTTTTTCTATTTTTTGTTTTACCTAGCACTTTTATTGTTAACATTTATTATTATTATTCTTGATTTGTTTAGGATATACAGTTTAAGTCAGAATTATTAGCCCCCCTGTTTATTTTTCTCCCCAATTTCTGTTTACGGAGAGCAGATTTTTTTTTTTTAACACATTTCTAAACATAATAGTTTAATAACTAATAACTGATTTATTTTATCTTTGCCATGATGACAGTAAATAATATTTGACTAGATATTTTTCAAGACACTTCTACACAGCTTAAAGTGACATTAAACTAGGTTAATTAGGCAGGTGAGGGTAATTAGGCAAGTTATTGTATAACTGGTTTGTTCTAAAGACAGTAAAAAAATTTAAGTGGCTAATAATGTTGACCTTAAAATGGTTCATAAAAAATTAAAAGCTGCTTTTATTCTAGCCGAAATAAAACAAATAAGATTTTCCCCAGAAGAAAAAAAATATCCAAATAATATAAAATTCTTTAAAAAATAATAATAATTTAAAGGGGGGCTTATAATTCTGACTTCAACTGTACGTTTTCACATTCCGATTCCGATGCCTGATTATTAAATTGCTAAAATGAATATAATTGAATGAAATATTGAGTTCTTTGGAAGAGTGTACACTACCTAACAAAAGTCTTGCCATCGATCCCAGTTGTAAAAGCAACAAATAATAACTTGACTTCTAGTTGACCGTTTGGAAAAGTGGCAGACGGTAATTTTCTGACATTTGTGCTGCCCATTACACTACAAACCACAGGAGAGGGCGAATTCTTCAGCAGGAGAGCGCTCCTTCTCATACTTCAGCCTCTACATCAAAGTTCCTGAAAGCAAAGAAGGTCATGCTGCTCCAGGACTGGCCAGCCCAGTCACCTGACATTAACATTATTGAGCATGTCTGGGGTTTACGCAAGAACGCTTTCTTTGCCATTCCAGATGACTTTATTAATCAGTGATTTGAGTCATGTCAGAGATGTATGGATGCAGTCCTCCAAGCTCATGATGGAGTCAGACACAATATTCATTCTGTCTCCACTGCAGCAGGACTTTATATTCTATACTGGACATTATTTCTGTTCAGTGACAAGACTTTAGTCTAAGCAAAGTCAGACCTTATTGTCCTAATTAAAAAAAATCAAGGCATGATCATATTTTATTTTGGTAAAATAAGTGTAATCTAGAGGCCTTTGCCTTTCATATAAGCCACTTCTGATACAAAATTATGAATTATAAGACAAGTTGTTATTCGTTGTTCATAAAACTTGGATAGCGACAAGACCTTTGTCAGGTAGTGTACTTGCATCATGAGGCTATTATAGTGTTAAAATGATCTTAAAATGACAATAATATTAATATACCTAAATATCGTTAGACTCATTGGAAAACAATAAAACACTGTTTATTACACTTGTACCTTTTTCTTTACTGTATTTATCTATGTTTGTAGATTGTTTATCATTTTATTCAGATACACGCCCCTACCGAATTATCCCGATCAATGTACAATTAAAAAATCTTTCTGCATAGGAATATTCGAGTCATCTGATAAACTTGTATTCATATCAGAGAATAGCAAAATATCGCGATTACATTTTTCCAATATTTTCGTGCAGCCCTTTACTAGATCAATGTATCGTTACAAAGGATATGACATGACTTATATCGTGATTCAAGACATACAGTTGAAGTCAGAATTGCTACCCTCCCTCCCCCCTCTATGTTTTATTTCCCAATTTCTGTTTGACAGAGAGAAGACTTTTCCAGCGTATTTCTAAACCTAATAGTCTTAATGACTCATCTCTAATAACTGATTTATTTTATCTTTGTCATGATGACAGTAAATAATATTTGATTAGACATTTGTCAAGACTCTACTATTCAATAAAGTGGCATTTAAAGGTTTAACAAGGTTAATTAAGTTAATATAATCAGGGTAATTAGGCAAGTCATTGTATAACAGTGGTTCTGTAGACAATCTGAAAAAAATATTGCTTAAGGGGGCTAATAATATTGACCTTAAAATGCTTTTTAAAAAATTTAAAACTGCTTTTATTCTAGCTGAAATAAAACAAATAAGCCGTTCTCCAGAAGAAAAAATATTATAGGAAATACTGTGAAAAAAACATTTTCTTTGTTAAACTTTATTTGGGAAATATTTGAAAAAAATAAATAAACAAAATAACTGGAGGACTAACAATTTCGACTTCAACTGTATATCATTCTGAAGGATATGACATGACTTATATTGTGATGTGAGATTTTTGTCATATCGCCCAGCCTTATTACAGCATGACTCAAACACAAGCCATCTAAAGTAAAGGACTCAATAGGTGATACTCAGAGCTCCCTCTTGCTCTTTGTCCTTTTTTCACTCTCTGGTGAAGAGGCATCATTTCCTTGACATTCTGCACGGGTCTCCTGCTCTCAGGCCCCTGCACAAGCACCCGGGTGAACCCTTACAATGCAGAGATGTCATTTTAGCTTTCTGCTCCTCACAACCACAGTGTCCACCTGTTTTTGACACATACTTGTGCTGTCAATCAATAACACCTACTTTTAGATGGATTTTATGCCAGCCCACACACACACACACACACACACACAATATATATATATATATATATATATATATATATATATATATATATATATATATATATATATATATATATATATATATATATATATATATATATATATATATATATATATATATGGAAAAAAATGTAATCGCAATATTATATTTGTCGGCTATATGAATATAATTTCACAAGAGGTTTTTTTTTACTATTTTTAAATTATTGATCACTTTAGATTTTTCCAGAAGAAGAAAAAAATAGGAAATACTGTGAAACTGTCCTTGCTCTGTTAAACATAATTTGGGAAGTATTTAAGAAATAAAAAAGTTAATAAAAAAAATAAATTAATTAATAAAGCTCAGAAGGACTATTAATTTTGATTTTAACTGTAAATCGTAACCAAGGATATGACACGACTTGTATCGTGATATGAGATTTTTGTCATATCGCCCAGCCCTATTACAGCTACATTTTTATTTTGCAGGAGAGTTCAACTGCACAAAATACAAATTACAAGCACAGAAGTCTACAAAGACACAATTCAAACACACTGTGTTTCATGGTTTAATTGAAATCCAACAATATTGAGGTAGAGAAACTCAATTATCACTATATAATCTTCACTGTATAAATATTTAAATACAATTAATCTGTTAAAGCTACAAACTTAATAACTTCTTGGTGGACGTCGGCTTGAAATCACACTCACAGGTCTTAAAAAACACATCCAAGTGAAAATCTTTCACTCGATTAGAGTTAAACTTGGAATTGACTCCATAAATCATGTTCTGAACTGCGGTAACTGGTTATTATAAACCCAACTCAACATTATCGATTACTGCATTGCAATCTATCCATCTATCAATCCATCCATCCATCCATGACTTGATTGGCTACAGAACAAACTGTATTGTTGTCAAATGGCTTGCCCAGTTAACCTAATTAACCTTGTTAAGCCATTAAATTACACTTAAAGTCATCTATCCATCTATCTATCTATCTATCTATCTATCTATCTATCTATCTGAGACCTTGTACATAAATTAACACTGCTGCTAATGCATCAGAGTGACCAGACTTCTTGTTATCTTTCATCCATTATCCCTGGTCAGATGGTAAAATAGTCTTGATAAAAACAATACAAAAGTTATACAACAAAGCAAACATAAAACAGCACTAAAATTGACATAGATACCCAAATCCCATTAAACAGTGTATATAGACAAACTATAACACCAACACTGCGTAAAAGAGACCAGATACCGATGATGAAACAGTATACTGTGAAGCCCCAATACATATACATCCATAACCATTCAAACAATACAAAAGTAACATGTAACTATCAAAATTTAGATTTTACAACAACTAGGAAGATCCATACTTTCATACAAAATAAATAACAACTGATTATATTATTATTTCTGGCTAATGAGCTGTCCTCAGGTTCTGGCAGTGCTCCACCACAGTGCTATTTATTTTTGCAGCTCAACAGCTCTTGAGAGGTTCTCACCTAAACACGTCCCTTGGGGAATATCACTTATCCTGGGTCTCTTTGCAATGAAAACAACACGTGCAACAAAAAATAATAATAAGCATGGAAACAGCACAGTAAGATTGAGGTAAAGTTGGTTTTATATTTGCACACTTGTTCAGTGACAACTTGTGACATTCTCCCTATATTATTTACCATGGTACTTTGAATATTCAGCTTGAAATCACATGCAAGTATGACTTCAAAACAACATTAGCACTATTTATATAACTGTGAACAATATTGTACTTGGTAGTCATTTGGCTGCTAATATGATTTTGCTATTTAGAATTTGCAAAGAATCAGTTTCTGAAATTATATTATTAAGGAGAAAGTCTGAATTAGGCATGGGTTGGTGGAATATTCTGATGGTATGATAACCCTGGATAAAATTACGGTATTGTGATTACTGCTCCAAAATGGGTTCTTTTTAAATGTCTGGGTAAAAAAAACAACAACAACTTTTTTCACCCATTGAACACAAAATATTGTATTTTAAGAAATATTTAAAATATTTTGGACCACTAGCTTTTGATGTGGAGTAGGCATGGGGTGATAACCGTTTTCAAGGTATACCACGATTTGGAAAAGTGAAGGTTTTAAAACCGCCAAAATTTTCTGTAATATAAATAAAAAAATGTTTTTAGGACAACAGTAGAAAAAAATATCCAGTGACGGCATTTTAAATTGTAAAAAAATCTGTGTTTTTGAAATTAATGAAGAAAGCAGAAGTCAATGATTAATTTGAATTACTCAGCCTGACATGTTTACTTCTCCAAAATATTATAAATCTTTCAAAAAGTAAAATGTATTTGTTTATTTTTTTACCCAGACATTTAAAAAGAATATATTTTAGAGTAGTAATCACAATACTGTGAAATCGTGATATTTTTATCAAAGGTTATCATACCGACAGAATCTTATACCGGCCCATGCCTAACATGGAGGTTCCTTTTTTTATTGGAAGTACAGTTGGCCTAAAAAAAAACTAAATAAAATAGGTGTGAAAAACATGTAAAAATAAAAAAATAAAATTGTACACATACCTTAAGAACGGTTTAACGTTTATGGAGGTAAAATTGGTTTATGGAGGTAAAGTTGGTTTAATATTCGTATTTTCAGACATTCTCCTTAATAATATAATTTCAGAAAAGTATTCTTTGCAAATTCTAAATAGGGAAATCATATTAGCAATCAATGATTATTAAAGTACAGCATTGTTTACAGTCAATTAGATAGTGCTAATTAGGTTTTGAAGTCATATTTGCATGCTAATCCAATTCAAATTAAACAATAAAGAGACAGTTAAATGAACGAATGTGCAAATATTAAACCAACTTAACCTCAATAAACTGGTTATCAGCCCATACATATTCCAAGTGTGCGAATATTAAACCATCTTTACCAGAATCACAGCAAGGAAGATCTCTTTCAGGTGTGCTGACAGACAAATGCATTAGTTTTAGAATGTAATGCTCGGTGACAGGATGAAAGGTCAGTTGTGGGGACTGACAGAACTTGACAACTGGCCAACCACTCCTCCAATAATATCCTAAATGCCATATGGGTGGAAGTGGACGACACCTTAAAGCAGGCACGGTGCCAAAGTTGCACTCATTACAGCAAAGCATAAACCCAAAACTGATAGAATAACATCTCTGTATAACTGTGTTTGACATAATATCACGTGAAAACATTAAAATCTTACTTTCATCAACGACTTTGCGTGAAAAGTTCACAAAACGCGCGGAAATGAAAGGCGGAAAACAACAAACCCATTTGCTCCATCGGCGACCCTGCCATCATGAACCCAGTCTCCAAGTCTCACTCCTGCTCACTAAAATCCCCAACTCCAGCGTCCAAAATCGACAGTTTTCAACTTAAACGTGATTTCACGTCACAAGACGACGCGTGTATGCTGGAAAAGAGCAAAAGTACCAGTTAGCGTTTTCTTTACTTCTTATTTTGGAGCTTTTGCAGTGTAGAATAGTAGGAGCACAAGATGCTAATTAGAGCCGAGATGCTAACCTCAGGTGGATAGGGCTTACGTGCTAAATAGCTTATTGCTACCAGGCTAGAAGCTACTTTCCACGATTTGATTTTGACAGCACAAGCTAAGCGGCTAACTAGCCGCGAAACCAACACGTTAGCATGCTAAGTGGCTAACACGCCTGTCAGCATCCATAGAGCCAGCTAACTTTAGCTGGAAACGGCTAAAAAGCTAGCCGGCTAACATTATAACTCATAGCCCAAGTCGGTCGAGTAATTTTAACCTCATTTTAACGCAACATCCAGCTGGATCTATCGTGTCATGCAAAAGTAGAAACTTATGGGAACAAAACAAGCACACTTTACCTTGTTTCGCTGGTGCGGGCGGCGCGGTGTGTGTGAAAGCGGCGCCGGGGACGCGCTCGAGAGCCGCTGCTGCTACTGGAGCCAAGATGGCGCCCCCTCCAAACTTCCACTGCTACTTTGCGCACTCATCCAGGCACTTTAGAGAACCACAGAGCAAAACATCAATCAACTGTCCACGCAAACGACATCAGACAAAATGTGGGAGGTTAAGTGAATGATGGTGTGTTTTTTTTCCCAGTCTCATCTGGAGAGGAGGGGCTGTCAACACTACACTCGGGACAGACACACACAAACCTTCATCGCCCTCTGCAGTGCGTCCAGAAGCTCTGAAGAGGAGAAAAAGAAGACATCAAACTGCTCTCATGAAAAGTCTATCGCGATATTTGACACTCGTCCTGTTCAGATGAGATGCTGAGAGACATGAAATCACTGTCCCTTTCCATCACTCACTATGCATATGATTATATGTGTCTGACAGACAGAAATGCACTCAAACAGTCAAAATTAATCCCCATGCAGTGTATTTAGTGCTTTCAATTAGCTTACACTGCATATAAGTTGAAAACATAACAACACTGGAAAATATTCGAGTATAAAGAAGGTGTAACACTTTCTACAGTCCAAGAAAATTGGATTAAAGGGATAGTTGACCCAAAAATGTACTCATATACTTTCCCAAGTGGTTATAAACAGAGTTGCCAACTCTCACGCATTTGAGTCACGCAATTGATCGTATTCTCACGCTCTCACGCCACACATCACTTTTCTCACGCAGTAAAATCATCTCCGTGAAACATTCCCTTATAATAAAGACGATTTTAAAGACGTTTATCGTTATATAAAGATGTTATTCTCTGTGGAACCGAACTAACACTGGTGAAAGCAATGTAATCAAAAACAAACTGACGCATGCACTCAGAAATCATACCAGCGCGCCTCTCGCACCGCTCCTGCATAAAGGGCCATGAAACCCCCTCGTTTCAGCAGGGTGCTTTCACACCTCTACTTTGAAAAAAGTCAGAAAAGTGGGCGTGTCCAGCTCTGTTTAGGGGGGAGTGTCTGAGGAAGAAAAGAGGCAGGGTGTGGGAGTGTCTATTTGGGTGCGCTGAGTTTCAGAGTCAAAACACACACACAGGGGACAAAGTGACTGTGTTTACATGGACATCTGTAGTCGAATTATTTGCCAAATTATTAAATGGTGGACTTTAACTGCAGTTTGGCTCTTTCATTCAGGGAATTCATTCATGTCCCTCGCGACAAACGAGATATTTGATTCGAGGAACTGCTCTAAGCGTGTATTTTTCATGCAATAATTGAGACCGCACGGCGAATGAAAGACAAAAACCCTCAGCATTTCCCGGAAACTTAGATGCACATGGCAGGTAGAGTCAAAAAGCTGCGTGTGTTATTCCGGTCACAAAATGCGGTGAAAATCCTACACGAGGTTAAAGTTTGGTTGTTGTTCTAACATGTTTACACTCGGTGCAATAGTTAGTTCGATACGAACAAACTGAATAAACAAAGAGCGCTGGCCGCTCACTTACCAAATCTGTAGAGACAGGACAATCACCAGCAACTAGAGCCGCGTCTTTATTAAGAGGAGACTACAAGCGAATCTGGATCTCAGAGTTTGCAGATGAGAACAGCTCTCAGGTAAACAATAATCCTCCTTAGACACGTAAGTTGTTGTTGTCGAGCGTCGCGTACACTGTTAATCCACACGTGACTCCAGATGAGCTCTCACAGAGAGAAAATGAAAACGAAACTGAACTGCAGCAAACTATAAAAGCAACACTTCACGCTTGTTTTGCCAACACAACGTGGCGTCTCTGCCGTCTAAACACTGTGACAGTAATGAATATTAATGAAGTTGCACAATAGAGCGCGCTGATTGGTTTGAACCAAGCTTTACTCATGCATTAATGCAGCACACTGTAAGACGTAATAAGACACACTCTGGCACAGACGTCCAGTCTGCACGCTGGAATACACGCTATTATGTCATGACCGTGACGCAGCTTCAAAAATTTGTTTCAAGCCGGAAGTATACGAATTTGCTTGAAATAACGCAAAAACAACCAATTTACACTTTTTAGTGAAATATAGGTGTCCATATAGTGTTTTTAGCAGTGTGGGACACATATACGACTGTCAACAGCTCAAAAAATGTGTTTGGGTGTTTCGTGACCCTTTAAGCTGGAATTACACTCGCGCCTGGCGCCGCATCGCACACCTCCGCTGACTGCGTGCGCCCCTCACGAAACGGCCGAGGCTTTTATACTCGCCGCGTTCGCCATTGTGATATTCTTTAAAACGACAGGAGGCAGTCAAAAGAAACCCACCTTAAAATCCGACGGATAAACAGAGAACTAGGAACTTTCCGGAAGTACGTCATATCATAATGTCGTTCAATATTTTTAAACTAAGTATTTTCATTGTTTTTATAAATTATTTTTATCTCCCGAGCGAGCAAGCACGCGTATGTGTGTGTGTGTGTGAATGAGAGAGCGTGATGCTGTGTTTAGCTTGATTGGTGGACTTTTATTTTACCTTCTTTCTTTCCAAGCGTTCCAGCTCCTCCTTCTGGAAGTGTTTCTCTCGTTCGATCCTCTGTTTCTCTGCTTCTTCTCGGGCTTGGGATTCAGCTTGTTCTCGCTGCCAAAGACACATAAAACCACATCATACATTTCTTTATTACACATCTCTAAAATACCTAAAAGTCTAGTGCCTTGTCACATATGGGACCCCACGTTTGGCTGGTTAGTGTGGTCCAATAATGTCTTTTGACCATGTCCAGTCAGCTGTGTTATCAGTGGTTATCAGCTGATAGATATGGGCCAGTAGGGGCCTTCCAAGCAGTAAATGTCGCTCAGAAGGCTGTTATCATCCATTCACATTGTCAGCTATACTAATAGAGAAGAATCCAGATCTGTTTTTACATTACTGTGACGGTTAAGGTAGGCATTAACAAAATGTAATTATTGGGAAATTTAATAAATAATATAAATAATTCTCGTTAACTTCCGGCTGCAGCCGTTTGTGATCTATAGCTGATTAACCATGTGGATGGATGATAACAGCCTCCTGAGCCTACCAGTAGAAAACTATGACATCTCACGGCGTTATCCGTGTTACTGACAGAAATTAAAACTATTATTAAAATATAAGTACTAGATGAAATATTACCTGTTAAAAGTGACAACTAAAAAAAAATTATACAAAATAAAAATTTAATGTAAATATATATATATATATATATATATATATATATATATATATATATATATAAATATATATATATATATATATATATATATATATATATATATATATATATATATATATATATATATATATATATATATATATATATATGAGCAATTCCATGAAAATGTCAACCTTGCCATGAAAAGACAAATGTTTTCACCAAAATAGCAAAACCGTTTCTACATTTTTTGTGCAGGCAAGTGTTTTACAGTACTTTAAAAATACTTAAAAATGTCTCTGTCAATGTTTTCAAACTATTATATTTGATTTACCAAAGTCAAAGAAATGGCAATTTCACATTTGTCACATCCATAACGAAAAAGTGTCACATCCATAACAAAGCTTTTCCCTCAAAAATGCAAAAATGTCAAAATAAAATAAAATCAATCAGTTGTGTTCTATAAAGAGCCAACTCTTAACCTTTTGTTGAGCGTTATTTATTTTGGGTTGTGCAGTTTAATTCACAGAATTTCTACGAAATATGTTGTATACTGTAAACTCGCAGACTTTTTTTGTCACATCCATAACACTTGTTTATTTTCCACATTTAAAGTATAAAAATGTTCACAGATTGAATTTTTTTGATCCCATAACTCTGTGGTTAGTTGTTTTGGAAAATATAAACAGATGGTTCAATATAATGTTAACGTATACTTTCTCTGCTAATTTATGTTTTGAATTTTTACTGCAAATGTCACATCCATAACGCTGGAATCAGCCATATATACATATATATATAAAACAAAAAAGTTAGCGATGTTATTTAATTATAAAATTACAAACATTTTAAAAACTATATTATATTAAAAAATAGACCTACACATATATAAATAAATACTAAAACTAACTAAATAAAGCTATATAGAAATATTAAAAGAATTTATAATATGTGTCATCATTATATAAATGTATATTCATAGAATTTATATTTATAAAAATAAACCGAAAAAAACTAAGAAAAAAACTTTAATTTAATATTTAAACATGCATTTACATGTATACATACATATATAGACCTACAATTAAAATAATAACGGTCTGCATTATGAACAGTGATTCAGCAGGTAAAGAACTTTCAGAATGAATAAAACGTGTGCCTTTTAAAACTTCCCTTTGCTGCCACAAGGTAGAAGCAGATGCCAAATAATTTATAAATACATTTATTCATTTATAAATATAATTTATAAATAAATGCATTGCACAAATATCTTTAACTTCATCCCATAGCTTATATATTAATTTAGGTATATGTCTTAAACTCAAACATTTCTCACCTTTCTACGACAAATCTGACGAGAAACACCTGAGGGAAAAACCTGAGGCACGACTCGAAGCTCTAAAAGATAATATTCACCAAATGAAATGCAACCGGAGAGCAGTTTTTGTGGACTCTCTCTGTCACTCTTTAGTATCCTGTTCTCTGCCATGCCAAAATGAATGAAAGCCCGTCTGGCAGAGTCCACTCCAGCCATAACTCACCTTATATCTGTTATCAAGCATCTAAAAATACAGCTCCTGAGATGAAGAGCATCTGACAGTCAGGGCTAATGATGAAACTTCTGCTCAGACAATGATCTGAGGACAGCAGCGATGTTCACGAGCGAGCTAAATGCTGCATTGTGTAACTCAATGTTAGAGACGCCACTGTTAACTTCATATGTGCTTAAATATCTCTCTGAAATCACGCAAAAGACTTTCAAAGTGCATAAAAGAGTATTAAAAGTTGAGCATGATACGACTTGAATACTAGTTAGCGCCCATAGCTATATACATTAGATGTCGCCTACCCTGATGTTGTCTATTGGAAGGAATGCGTCAATAGAGCCGCCATTTTAGTACAGGGTAACGCTCCTTTGAAATGAACGCCATCTAGCGGTCACATTATCTAATGACTAAATATTATGACAACTTGATTAACTTCTTTTATAAATATATATATAACTTGACATTACTTTTTTTCCTCACCACCATGGTCTTTTTCACAAGACAAAATTTTGTTGTTGGAAACTGTATTTTATATACTTAAATTTGACTTTTGCATGCTAAAAGTACTCGAGTAAGAGACGTTTTACTTGATTTGGGTCATTTAAAAAAAACTCCCTTTGATGTATGTAGCCTACCTGCTGTAGTCAACTTAAAACCTACAGTAGGTTGACATAAAACCAAAACAACACCCATTCTTGTCTTAGGTCATTTTATTTGGCAAATTTTAAAATAACAGTAAGTTTATGACATGTTAAATATATAGTATAATTTGCTGGTTTTAAACATAAGGAATAATAAATATAGTTATGAAACAACCATAACATAACACCAAATGTTGACTAATGAAGGTACATTTATAACAACTATTTATTTGTTAGACTACTGTATTGTCAAACCATGTTGCATACAAATGCATTCAACAGACTTATGACAGTGCATTGCTGTAGAGGACAAATAAAACACGAGACAGGTGTTTAGAAAGAGTAAAGTTTATTTAGTTTGACATGCAAACTTATCTAAACAAGACACACTTTCAGAAAACAGCCCGAAAACATTATAATGCGCGCGCTCGTGAATATAACCCGCGGCTGTCTTCAACTGTTGCCTTTAATAGTCCTTCTTTGCTCAACAGCTCAGCTGAAAAACAAAGCAAAACATTACAACAGTCAGACAGAGAGCAAAGAGCATAGAATTACCAAGAGGGTACACTCTACAATTTGGGAAACAATAACGCGCTTTTTGAATAAATTAAATAAAAACAAGGCAGCTGCTTTCCATCGCGACAGCAATGACGAGCGATCGCGATCACTTCAAAATGGCGGAATCCGGGTCTGTTGCTCTCGGTCATTCTAAGCTCTTTGCATATTTAAATCATAACTGTTACCATGGTTTCTATTTCAAACTATAGTAAACTAAAGTTTGAAACTATAGTTTAAAATAGAAGATGAGTGGGCCTCGCTACTCCCACCCACCATAACCCTCGCAGCGAGGTTCCACTACCGGCCCCCCGTGTTTCCCTGAGGGTCCTCGGGGGTTGTTTGTTCCCTGCCTAGGGCTCAAAGGCCGCCTCGCCCCAGGGAGTGCACGAGAAAACCGGGCGCCAGGCCGTGCCAGTATTCACTGGATGTTGCTCGGCGGCACATTTCGAGCAACAAACACGTAATATTCTTTGCGATGTTGCGTTTATGTACGCAAACCGCAAGGAACTACAGCACAGACGGGCCCGGGTGAAGCATCACGAAGCGGACTTCGTGAGTTTGGCGTAGCTCCACTCGTACCGTCGGTATTGAACTCACCTTGGTCAAGTACAAACAGCTACACCGGGCGAACTGACACCGCTGACAGAGAGCACACGAGCTTTATAGGAATGCATATGCAAATTTTTACAAGGCACGTCACTGTTGTCTCGTTGTCATGGGGAGCGCTGAAGAGGGCTCACCTGATTGGAGCACAGACTCGAGAAACTGCGTCATGGCGAGTTGCCATCTGCTGTGGACAAAAATATATGAAATATATTCAGTATATATTTTTACATTTTTGGTGCTGTGTAATATTCTAAGATGCAGTAGAATATGGAGACAGATGAATATAATTGGATATATGCCGAGCTAGTGTTGTTCCCTAAACTTCCGGTGACCAGTTATTGTGAGTTTTTTTCCACTTTATACGGTTCCTTTTACAGCATCCATGTTGTAATGTAATTAAAATACATTCAGTTAAATAAACTTTGGCATTCGTTTAGTTGTTCAAGCGTAAAACGAGACAAAAGGCCTTTTACTCGCACTCGGCCGTCAGAATCGGCAGGCTAGCGCAGAAGCTCCACTGGGGTAAAATAAATGCTCATATTATAAAGACATGGCGGGAAAAAAATGTAATTTAATGCAGTGCTTCGTGTACAATCTGAGACCCACTTTATATCGGATATCACACAGCCAGTGGAGATCGCTGATTTTTAAAGAAAACAGACCTTACGTGCTGATTTTTCCTTTGGCATATAGTTTGCAGGAAGCGCTTTACTGGCAAATTAAAAGTCCTATATTAGCATGCTTCAGCATATACCCTAAAATCCCAGGATGTCTTTCGAAAAAGAATACGGGATTAACTCCGGCATCCTGGGGTTATTATACCAAATTCACCCACTTGCCTCTGTCCTTCATGGCCTCCCCATATTATAATTGGCTTTATCACTCTGTCTTCTCTGAGGTGTGCGGTCGGCTGCTGTCGCGTCATACAGGTGGATGCTACACTGGTGGTAGATGAGGAGATTGCTACCCAATAAATATCAAACTTGCTAAATTTAATAACAATATTTCCCCTAAATGCTCAGTTTGTACTCAATATGATGAAACACTAAACCATTCATTTTGAGTGTACTTACTGTAAAGTGTTTTGGGTTGACTTTTCCAATTTCATTATATATATATATACTCCAAGCTAAAACCAAAAGTTGGCACGTTGAACGTAAATGAAAAGCTTGTAACCACCATTAACTTCCACAGTAGAGAAAAGAAATGGAAGTCAATGGTTACAGGTTTCCATCATTTTTCAAAATAACCTATTTTGTGTTTAACAGAAGAAAGAAAGTAAAAGAACATGTGAAAGGTGAGCAAATGATGACAGAATTAAAACATTTTTGGGTAAACTATCCCTTTCAATATGTTAATATATACAAATAGACCTGATTTTTAACAGGGATGTTATTTTATTTAAAAAAATATATATTACAACCTCAAGCCTGTCTTAATCTTAAACATACACACACAGAAATAGCATAATTTCACAGTACTTTCCATAAATGTAACGCATTGATTACTTTTTAAGTGACTTAAGAAATTAATTTATTACTTTTAAAAGTAATAACACATATACACTTATTGGCCACTTTATTAGGTACACCTTATTAGTATTGGTTTCGACCCCCTTTTACCTTCATCCTCCGTGGCATAGATTCAACAAGGTACTGGAAATATTCCTCAGAGATTTTGCTTTATATTGACACGAAAGCATCACGCAGTTGCTGCAGATTTGTCGGCTGCACATCCATGATGTGAATCTCCCATTTCACCACATTCCAAAGGTGCTCTATTGGATTGAGCTCTGGAGACTGTGTGGGCCATTTGGCCATGGAGCAATCGCTCACTTTTTTTAATGTCTAATAATCTTGTTTAATCCCGCCCTTTTTCACAGAGCCGTACGACAGAATTTTCGCACACACAAACTCTAGCGTGACCGCAGCTTAAGAGCTTGATTAGCTATCCCAAGTGTGTCTGACTGAGGTAGGAAGTAAACTTTGCAGGACACCGGCCCTCCAGAACCGAGTCTGGACATCCCTGCTTTAGGCAAATCACTGAGAAAGCACCAATCAGAGGCCTCATTTTTATGACACCATCATGTAGACTTCTTACAAAGTATTTTAAAACTACAAGCCCAAATACAAATAATAAAATACTATTAGAAATACTGTCCATCCCTGCTTCTCAGTCTAAAAAGAGTTCGTTTAATTGTTCATCATTTCTCTGGTTTGCGGTATTTGCTCTGCATCCACACTCTGTGCATCAGTATCTTCTTCCCTCTGTTCACCTGCAGCCTCCTGTCCTCCAGATTCTGAAGCTCCTCCAATCCAGCAGCAGAAAACAGATCATGAACCTCGTCTGTGGACAGATCAGGATTTACAAGTAAGTGTTTATGCCAGACTCAAATGGTTCTGTATTAAGAACTTTGACCCTTGTGTGCTGTTGGGGATGTTTTCATGCACTCTGGAGTGATTTTGAGTCCTAATTTGGCCACAACTTTCTCTGTGTTTCAGCAAATTGATTTTTGACACACATTTTGGGAAACTGCTTTGGAAAACTCAACAATTCACTCTGGGCAAATTGACTACCCTTTCATTATGTTGGTGGCTTTTTTTGCCCCATTGACTTCCATTAGAATTGCATGTTTGTATTGCAAATAAATGATACAATATTAATATACATTTATTGTTGCTGGTTTGCTCTGAAGAGGTACATTTTAAAATGTATGCTACTGATCATCAGTTGCAGTGCAAAAAAAAGCTTAGTTTCTGGCTTTATATGGAGCTATATAGAGAGTATAGTTTGTAAGAGAGGAAACCTTTGCAAACTTTCCTTGATTTGCCTGGGAAAATCTAAATACGCAGCTCAGCTCTCAGAACATAGTAACCATAGTCATTGTATTTATGCATGCATACTATAATTTGCTGTTGTTGTGAATTTCTGTAGTCTGGCTCACGGCACCAAACTGTTGTGAAATTCTAAGACGAGCCCAAAAAAACCAGGGAGAACTTTTGGTATCTTCAAAGCAGAATCCTTTTAATAAGAAGAACTTGGCGTCGCTGTGGCGTCATCAAAAGAAACTCTCAATTGGTACAACAGACACACCGCATACTTCCATACTATATAGTACGCTAAAATCAGTATGTGAGCCGAGTAGTATGTCCGAATTCATAGAATTCGAAAATCAGTATGCGAGAAGTACCCGGATGACTTACTACTTCCGGCGAGATTCTAGTGTGCGCATCCAATGCATGCTTAGCTATCCCATGTCACGTGACCATGACAAAATGGCGGATGTAGTACGTCCGAATTCCATTCATACTTTTCACATTCATATTGTATAGAACGTACTTTTCTAACGGTCGAGTAGTACGTTTAAATTCAAATGCAGTACCTACTGTGTAGTAGGCGGTTTCTGAAGCAGTTTAAATACATTTGATACATGTAGGTGGGGACAGTCTAAGGGTGCTTTCACATCTGTAGTTCGCTTCATTTGGTCCGGAGCAAGGGCAATAAATGATACATTGTTGCATTTTCTGCCGTCTTTGGGTCGTTTTCACACCACACTGCTGGCTTTGGTCTGAACCAGTTGAAAAGAACCAAAATTCAGTCATGTAACAAAATCCACATCTGTCATTGGCCAGATGTTGTTGAACTTAGTTCCTAAACTGCTTATCGATTGGTCAGATTTCACGTGCGGGAAAATGCCAGTGAACACCCGCAGGTAAACAAAACCTTTTACTCTGGAGGGACGACTGCGCTGGCTGATTGTATCCCTGCTTTAGACAAACTATACATTTCGAAAATAAAGCGCGGCCGCGGCTGGAAAACAGTGTTTAATGCATCACTCGTCACTTCAGGAGGAGCTGTGAATTAATTTAGCTAAACTGCGACATGGTCATTTTGTGGAAATATTACCAACGATCCATCAGGTAATGTTTTCCCCTCTCTCTCTCTGTTGGTAAAGCGCTGTCAACATATCCCATAATGCACAGCGCATTGGCCTACAGCAGCTGAATTAGTCCAAAACGCGCAGTACTTTTTCCTGTTGGACCTGTTTTAGTACGGATCATATTCTCACCACAAACGAACCGCTCCAGGGTTCATTTGAAAGCGTACCGAGACCACCTCTTCAAGCAGGTCTCGGTATGCTTATTTGGTCCGCTTTTGGTGCGCACTCGAGTACGATTGCTGCATTCTCACCTGCCCAAACGAACCGCACCAAAAGGGGAAACGAACTCTAGTGCGATTCAATCGAACTAAATAAGGCAGGTGTGAAAGCACACTTAAACAAAGCATGCAAATGAAGTCCTGTTGTCGGCAGGGTAACATGCCTTTGCAGGCCCAATCTCATCAGCATATAAGTACCCATTCACCATACATTTAACATTAAAACAGTGTGCAAATGAAGTTCTGGAGACAGAAACCGGACGATCAGTTGACCGACTGGAGAAAACGATAGACACAGCCGTGCTGTAAAACTGACAATTTGCATTACTTTGGAGACCATCAGGGCTCAGGAAACCAAGACATTTTAAGGTCTGTCACACCCTAAAAACAACTTTTCAGTTATATACAGATAGTATAAATTTATATTCCCACACTGTTTTACTTCATAGAACTCCATATAAAACCCAGAAACCTGTTTCTGCACAGGTCTGGTGCCAACTGATGATCAACAGTAAAAATAAAAAAAATTTCCCTCTTCCCAGCAGAGAAAACCACCAACAATCAAGAATGCATGAGTATATGGTGTCATGGAGTTTCGATTTAAAAATGTCTGAAATCTGCTGAAATGTTTTTACCTTTAGTAAAGAAATACACACAGGTTCCATCCTGTCGAGAATAGAAGTTTTCAGACAAACACTGACCTGTAGAATGTCAATCAGAAATGGTTGTAAATCAAAAAGACAAATAGATCACAATTAAGTATTGTAAGTACACAATTAAGCATATTAATTTTAATAAAATAAAAAAAAAAAAAAAAGAGTACTTTCATGCATTCCCGGCAAAAAGGATATCAAATCTGTCACTGGGGCAGTACCCTTTCAAAATATAACTTTTTTTAGGTACTAATATGTACTTTTAAAATACTATATGGAAGCTTCACATACTAATATGTACACCTAAAATACCTATATGGATCATTTAGGTTATGTTTATGCCCTTTAAGTACACAAGTGTGGCTTTTAAATAGGTACCACCCCAGTGACAGCTTTTGTACCTTCATTTTTGAGAGTGTGATGTTAAAATCTGTTTATGTTTTGACATATAGGTTTAACAAATTCCAGTATTTTAAATTGCGCAAACTAATGTACAGTTGAAGACCAAATTATCATTGATATTCAAATATTTACTAAGTGATTTTACAGAGCGATAATATTTCCTATTACATTTTTGCATTTGGAGAAATACTTCACAGCAGACACAGGATGTCAACATGACATCAGATTGACGTTGTACCACAGTCTCATGGGGACAGTGCATTTTGTTTGGAAATGAGAAATCGTGTTGACGTTAACGTACAACCTAAAATCAAGCAAATATCAACGTCTAATGGTGTTACAGCTTGACGTTGTGTGGACGTTACAACTATGACGTCTGTCAGATGTTGGATTTTGGTTGTTATACCTGATCAATACACATCAGTATTTGACATCAATATGATGTTGGTTTAAGATATTGGCTCGACATTGGATTTTGCTTACTTTCCAACACAACCTAAAATCAACCAAATATTAACGCCTAATGATGTTACAGCTGGATGTTGTGTGGACTTTACCACTATGACGTCTATAAGACTTTGGGTTTTGTCTGCCATACCTGATGAATAAATGTCATTATTTGACGCCAATATGACGTTGGTTTAATATGTTGGCTCAACTTTGGATTTTGGTCACTTCATAACACAATCCAAAATCAACCAAATATTAACGTCTAATGATGTTACAGCTTGATGTTAGGTGGATGTTACCGCTATAACGTCTATCAGACGTTGGATTGTGGTTGCCATACTTGACAAATAAATGTTAGTATTTGATGACAATATGCAGGTTTAAGATGTTAAGATGCTGGTTAGACAATGTCTAATGTTACAGCTTGACGTTGTGTGGAGGTTACCACTATGACGTCTATTAGACGTTGGATTTTGGTTGCCATACCTGATAATTAAATATTAGTATTTGACGTCAAAATCGCGTCGGTTTATTATGTTGGCTCGACGTTGGATTTTGGTCACTTTCCAACACAACCTAAAATCAACCAAATATCAACGTCTAATGATGTTACAGCTTGATGTTGTGTGGACATCACCACTATGACATCTATTAGATGTTGGACTTTGGTTGTCATACCCGATGAATAAATGTCAGTATCTGACGCCAATATGACGTTGGTTTAAGATGTTGACTTAATGTTGGATTTTGGTCACTTTTCAACACAATCCAAAATCAACCAAATATTAATGTCTAATGTTACAGCTTGACGTTGTGTGGAGGTTACAACTATGACGTCTATTAGACGTTGGATTTAGGTTGCCATACCTGATAATTAAATGTCAGTATTGGGCGTCAAAATCACATTGGTTTAAGATGTTGGCTCGAAGTTGGATTTTGGTCACTTTCCAACACAACCTAAAATCAACCAAATATCAACGTCTAATGATGTTACAGCCTGATCTTGTGTGGACTTTATCACTATGACGTCTATTAGATGTTGGATTTTGGTTGCCATACTTGATGGTTAAATGTTAGTATTTGACCCAATATGTTGGTTTAAGATGTTGGCTCGACGTTGGATTTTGGTCACGTTCCAACACAACCTAAAAATCAACCAAATATCAACGTCTAATGAAGTTGCAGCTTGATGTTGTGTGGACATCACCACTATGACGTCTATTAGACGTTGGATTTTGGTTGCCATACTTGATGATTAAATGTTAGTATTTGACCCAATATGCTGGTTTAAGATGTTGGCTCGACGTTGGATTTTGGTCACGTTCCAACACAACTTAAAATCAATCAAATATCAACGTAATTTGATGTTGTTTATTAGACGTCAAAATAACGTTGTTCATAGATGCTGGTTAGACATAAAATTTTCACCTGACATCACAACCTAAATCTAACCTAATGTTAATGTCTTATGACGTTGTGTTCCTGCTAGGTAATATCTTTTAACATAAATAAACTTTACAAAGTAAAACTACTAAGTTCAGTTATTTCCCTATTGTCGTGATCAAGTCATTAGTGTAATTAGTTTCAAGCTTCCACTTCAAACCCAAGACATATTAAAGGAAAAGACTGACGCAGAGTTGACAAATCAATCAAGATGATCACCTTTCTTAAATCTGAGCTGTGACAGATCGTATCTGCCGTAGTCTCTGAACAGCACCATTCCTCCCTGCTTCAGGAGTCCCGCTAAACCCCTCACCACAGCCTGAGCTCTGAAAAAGCAAACCAGATGAGTTACACACGGTTTAAGACTACACATCTAAGATTTCTTTTATTGTCAACATTTCCCTCTGTCAATCCAATCCCAGGCATGCTGAGAACTATATACTGTATAGGTAGTTACACCAATACAATACCTTTATGTTGTCCCAACACAAATCACTTAAGGTAATTTAATGTGTATCAAATATAAGTGAATTGTTACAAAACAATTAAGCTGTCCAAAAAAACTCAAGAATTGTGCTGAATTAGCTCCTTTTAAATAAGTAGCTTGAAGGAGTAGCAATAATTTCTGATACATAAAACAATAAAAAAAAAAAACTTTAAAATTATTGAGAACATCAGTAATGGATGCTGTGGACGGACGCTGGTCAAACAAACAGCCTATAATGTCAGATGCGTGCTGTGCCAGTGTGAAAATGTGACTGTGTGTCAGCTTGACCTTTATTACCGTGCTGGGTGGATGGCAGAGAGCACAAAGACCACCAGAATAATGTCCAAACTCTCAGGAGGGAAGGGAAACGGGGACGTTGCGTCACAAATGTCCCGTACGAATGCGTGACACACTGCAGGGTCATAGTCTGGATGCTTCTGCAAAGGGAAAACGTGTTAATGTCCTCAAACCAGCAAACATTTTACTGTTAGTTAGTGTGAATTTACACCGTGGACATTTTAACACACTTAAATAACAAATAAGTTTGATTTATTGTAAAGGAACGTTTTTTTTAGAAATATGCTTATTTTACAACTCCTCATAGTTTAACAGTTGAGTTTTACCATTTTTGAATCCATTCAGTTCGTCTTCGCACTTTTAGCTTAGCATAAATCATTGAATCTGATTAGACCATTAGCATCTCATTTAAAAATTACCAAAGAGGTTTTGATCATCTTCCTATTCAAAGCTTGACCCTTCTGTAGTTACATTGTGTAGTAAGGCTGAAGAAAAATTTGCTATTTTCTAGGTTGATATGGCTATTGTAGGAACTATTGTCATTCCTGCATAATAATTGAGAAACTTTGTATCCATGGCTGTAGCAGTTAAATTATGATGCGATTTAAAACAGGTGATGTCAACAGGTGATTGTAATTTTGATTTGGTACAAAAAACGCATCCAAGAAACTTCTAGTCCTTTAGAAGGAAATATGGGCCGAGGATTGCCAGTTCGCCAACAAATAAGTGAGGAAATGCTTAAATTGTTTAAAAACAATGTTTCTCAAAGAAAAGGGAGGAAGACATTAGGATATTTCACCTTCAACAGTGCAGAACATCATTAAAAGATTCAAGAAATCTGGAGGAATTTCAGTGCGTAAAGGACAAGAGCGCAAGCCTAAGCTAAACTACCATGGTCTCCAATCCCTTGGTTCATTGCATTCATCTATAAGCAATATCACCACATTGGCTCAGGGCTACTTTGACAAACCTTAGTCAAGTACCACAATACGTAGTTACAGGGCTCGAAATTGCACACCCAAAAGTGCTCAACCAAGACCTGGAGTGGATTTTAAAATGGTAAAACTCAACAATTTAGACTAGGGGAATTATAAAATTAGCCTAATTTCAAAAGGTCAATGCTCATATACTTAAATATAAACTGAGGAATAGTAAAATGTACAGGGATTCAAACCCTATTCAAGGTCCAGAACACCAAAGATTTTCACAATTGCTTTAAAATACCCTAAAAGTAAAATGATTAGTCAATTTGTATAGTTTTTTAAAGTAGCAGAATGCATTTTTCTAAATCAAAGAATGAGATGCTAATGGTCTAATCCAATTCAATGATCTATGCTAAGCTAAGCTAAAAGTGCTCCCGCCAGACCGCGAGATCAGCTGAATGGATCCATGAATGGTTAAACTCGAATATTTAACACTAGCAGAGTTGTAAAATTAGCCTTTTTTTAAAGTAGACTGTTTCTTTAGGTGGTAAAAAGTCAAAACTTATGTACTTGAATATAAAGTAGTAATAAAATAATAAAATGTACTGTGATTCAAACCATATTTAAGCTCCAGAACACCCGAGTCTTTCAAAATCTCTTTAGAAATCACAAAAAGTTATTAGTTAATTAATATCGTTTTTTTAAAGCAGCAGAATGCATTTTTCTAAATTAAAGAACGAGATGCTAATGGTCTAATCTGATTCAATGATCTATGCTAAGCTAAGCTAAAAGTGCTTGCCCAAGACCAGAAAATCAGCTGGGTGTATTAACAAATGGTAAAAGTCAACAGTTTAACACTAGGGGAGTTGTAAAAAAAGTATGAAGGAATGAAAATGTAATCGAATTCAAACCACATTCAAGGTCCAGGATACCATAAAGACTTTTATTAAAATCACAACAGCTAAAAACGATTAGTTAATCAGTATAGTTTTGGATGCGTTTTTCAAAATCAAGGCATATATTAGAAGGAAAAGAAATGCCATCGCTGTGGACGGGCTGTGGGTTTCACTTCCCCCGCCATTCAATATGTTCTGCAGTTGGCATCTGATGAAGGTCTCTGCATACCAAAAAGCATCAAACACCAGGAGACAGAGCCAAACTCCCACACCCCTGATCAGCCGCCATTAATATGGATGGAGAGCAGGATATGTTCCCCTCCCCGTCTTTATGCTTTCTCAGAGGCTTTCAGTAAGGTATATCTTGGCTCTGTTTGATGCTGGTAGGTATAATTATGATCTGAGGAGAGACGCGTGACTGTGTTTTACCTGGATGAGCTCAATCGCTCGAGATGAGAAGTCACAGCAGTACAGAAACGCCTTACTGCCTCTGAAATATTAAACAAAACACACAAATATGGCTGCTTACCTGCTACTTTCTGTTAGTGTTTCTATTACACATTCATGATTTCTTTCATTATTTGAGAATTTAATATGTATGGTGGGATGTATGTACTGTCAGCCACTTATTACAGCAGTATATATACACAGAATATTAATATTAGGGTTGTCTTTGAGAATCACGTCTGTTGAAATAGCCATATCAGAGGATGGTGGAAGTCAGAATCAGCTCATTGTGCCTTAACACTGAAAACCTGTTAATGATCATTAAATTAAGTGTATGAATTTGTTTCAATTAAGCATTCATGAAAAAAAAAAGAAAGCTAGTGCAGTACCAAAAGCTCATGACAATAGGTGAGAGTAGGAACGTGGATTGACTGGTAAATCAAGAGCTTTACCTTTCGGTTCAGCTTCTTCTTTACCACAACGGACCGGTACACTGACCGCATTACTGCTGACGCTGCACAAATCCACCTGTCAAACTCTTAATCCACTCTTCCCTCACTCGTGAACAAAACCCCAACATACTTAAACTCCTCCACCTGGGGTAAGGACTTTCTTCCAATCTGGAGAAGGCAAACCACCTTTTTTCGGTGGCTTTTTCCATCTTAAAAATGCAACGTTTATGTGTGTGGCACTAAAAAAACTGTAATTCACGAGCATAACAATTGTGTATGTACAACAAGTGCGTTTACATAGAAAAAACAATGGAAAAATAGCGCATTTGAACGGCATCTTAAAAAACTGTTCATGTGCGTGGCGCTTCAAAAACGCAATTCGCAAGCATAACAATTGTGCACATGTAACAAGTGTGTTTACATAGAAAAACAATGGAAAAGTAGCGCATTAGAACGCCATCTTAAAAGCATAGCATTCATGTGCGCGGCGCTTCAAAAGACGTAATTCACAAACATAACGAATCATGACCGTCCATCAAATGCATTTACAAAGAAAAACAATGGAAAAGTAGCGCATTTGAACGCCATCTTAAAAGCATAGCATTCATGTGCGCGGCGCTTCAAAAGACGTAATTCACAAACATAACGAATCATGAACGTCCATCAAGTGCGTTTACAAAGAAAAAACAATGGAACAGTAGCACATTTGAACGGCATCTTAAAAAACAATGCGTTCATGTGCGTGGCGCTTCAAAAACGCATTTCGCAAGCATAAAAATTGTGCACATGTAACAAGTGTGTTTACATAGAAAAACAATGGAAAAGTAGCGCATTAGAACGCCATCTTAAAAGCATAGCATTCATGTGCGCAGCGCTTCAAAAGACGTAATTCGCAAACATAAAGAATCATGAACGTCCATCAAGTGCATTTACATAGAAAAACAATGGAAAAGTAGCGCATTAGAACGCCATCTTAAAAGCATCTATCTATCTATTGACCTTATTCTAAAATGCGGAAGTGCGCTTGTTTTCGCGATTGTCTTAGAACTTCCGTTTCAGTCGCCTATGGGAGAAATGACAAGGAATAATAAACGGCAAAAACGGTCAAACTACTTGCTCTACAAACAAATGTTTGCATGACTATACAGACCAAGTAGAATAATACAACAAGGAAATATCAGTTTACAACATCAATCAGCGAAACGAGCAGTTTTTGATGTCTAAAAATGAATGGAAGTGAATGAGACCGGAAGTCTAGTGCCAAAAAGATTCAAATGGCAGCGCCCGCTGGTCGGCGGAGAATAAGGTCAATACTTTTAAATAAACTCCTACCAACAGCCTTTCTCAAGCTAGTCTCAAAGTTTGTCTCGACGAACTTTAATAATCGTACAAATATTAATCGTACAAATATTATATAATAGTTAATTCATTTTAGCTTTAACACACCTCTTTTCTAGACCGGAACATCCATGACTCCTCAAAGCGGCGCAAATGGATGTACTATTTAAACAACGTCGTGCAAAACGAAAAATTAGCCTTGCGTTGGTCTGAAAAAAGCAACACATCACGCTTTACACGTATGCACCGGGTGTATGATCGGGTCCTCAGTGTGCAAAGTCTCTGTGCATGATTCTTTTTTCAGATCTGAGTACCAAAAAACGCTTCGGAAATTTTCCGACTTCAGTCCCTTGAGCAAGAGTTTGGGCTTAGAGAATGGGTCACGACTTTCACTTTCAAAATAAAGTGGTCTTACCTGATGGTGTTGATGATGGGAAACACGCTGTTACCTGCACCACAGCCCACCTGCAGAAAGCACACAACACTGTACAATAAAGTCCAGTCCCTAATCAATGAACACAGGAATTATGTTGTGGAAATGCAGAAATTGTGCTTGCTTGTATGTATTTAGACTGCAGCACCTCTAGTATCCTAAAAGCAGCATGATGTCCAGGGTATGTGTCCTTATAATTGTGCTTTTCTCTGTTCACTGACTGTAAGCCTTGCTCCTGCTCCGCCATTAACATCCCGCCAGTGTCTGGAGGGAGAAGCTCCGGGAATTCAGTGAAGAGCCAATTTCGGTTCCTGAAGAATTTGTTCTGGTGCATCTCATAAAACTGGTCCCAGTATTTATGAGCTTCTCTGTCATATTTGGCTGATGGGACAAACAACAAGACATCAGAATTAAATATATAATATATATATTTAGGCGACGTAGTGGCGCAGTAGGTAGTGCTGTCGCCTCACAGCAAGAAGGTCGCTGGGTCGCTAATTTGAGCCTCGGCTCAGTTGGCGTTTCTGTGTGGAGTTTGCATGTTCTCCCTGCGTTTGCGTGGGTTTCCTCCGGGTGCTCCGGTTTCCCCCACAGTCCAAAGACATGTGGTACAGGTGAATTGGGTAGGCTAAATTGTCCATAGTGTATGAGTGTGTGTGTAAATGTGTGTGTATGTTTCCCAGAGAAGGGCATCCGCTGCGTAAAAAAAATGTGCTGGATAAGTTGGTGGTTCATTCCGCTGTGGCGACCCCGGATTAATAAAGGGACTAAGCCGACAAGAAAATGAATGAATAAATGAATATATGAATTTAATAAAGTATGCTTAAAGGTCCTATCAAATTAAAAGTAAGTTTTTTAGATTTTAGTATCAGCATTGTTAGGATTTTTAGGATGTCTATAAGCGAATGCGCACCAAAACAGTGGCAAAATTTGCGTTTGGAAGATTTAAAATCAATATAAATGTGTAAAGCTTTGCCTCAACGAATCAACGATTTTATTCACATCACCTCATACTTAAATCTTCTAACCAATCAAATGCTCTATACTATCTGACGTGCCCCGCCCCGTTCAAGACACTTACTTTGATGCCTTTGAGCTCACTCGCTCTCACTGGCAGAGTGGTGACAAAACGCTAATGGCTGTTTTTTTTCAAAGGGGAGGGGCTACACTATGTCCCACTCTCTTTTCATGTCTCGGTTGAGATTACGTCAAACATCGAATGAAAATGCACATTTCAAACAGTGTTGCCAGATTGGGCTGTTTCAGATTGTACAGGTATAAAATGACATAGGCAGGTATAGAAAATTTGGACCCTTTAACCATTTTAAGGTCAACAGTATTATTCTGCTTAACTTTCATAGCCACAGCCATATCACCCTGTAGCCCAAGAATGGTTACTCACTGAAGTTAAGCAGGGCTGAGCCTGGTCAGTACCTGGATGGGAGACCACATGGGAAAGCTAGGTTGCTGCTGGAAGTGGTGTTAGAGAGGCCAGCAGGGGGTGCTAGACCTGCGGTCTGTGTGAGTCCTGATGCCCCAGTATAGGCAGTGCTGTCTTTTGGATGAGACATTAAACTGAAGTCCTGATTCTCTGTCATCATTAAAAAGTAATTAAGAAATTTAGAAACAAGTTATTAAAACTATCGTGTTTAGATATGTGTTGAAAAAATCTTCTCTCCGTTAAACAGAAATTGGGGGAATTATATAGTGGGGGCTAATAATTCAGGAGGGCTATTAATTCTGACTTCAACTATATATTTGAATCTTGGCTTATGAACACTCACACTGCTCTTCGACAGGAATCTTCTCTTCAGAGTTTTCTTCTGCTTTCTGTCGGGCTTTCTCTCTCTCCTCTTCAGTCCACTGCACATGATCCCTGCGGAGTATGAACATTCATTTCATTATGAACTAATGAATCACTTCACTTTCAAAGTGAAGACAGTACATTTGTACAAAATTAGCAGATTTAAGTGAATATTTTTCAGAGTGCACTAACAAAAAATATATTAACACATGAAATTTTAAAAAATAAAATACCTTTTTTACTTTTATTTGAGGGTTTACAGTCTGTCATTTAATACACCTACTAAAAGTAAAAAAAATACAGCACAAAATGTATTGTTTTATAGTGAATCATATAAACATTCGCATATTATTTGATAATAATACTAAAATTAGTATTACAACTGAATATAAATATATTTACACACAATTACATATATAAATACTTAAGACTTTATAAAGGGCTAAAATTGTGATATAATCTAATACTGTGTGAATTAAATGATGCTTTTACAGGTACACTTTAAAGGGTCATGACACCCCCCACTTTCAATTCGGGTCTACCTCAGAATTTTTTCAAAAGATGCATCATAGTGGGCGTGGAGCTCTGCGAGCAAAGGGCAGGAGTGGGCGTGGCCAGCAGAGCAGGGGAGAAGGAGGGGAGCGAACAACTGTTGACAATCGGCTCACAAAATGAGAGTCAAACCATGAGGAGACACATGATTATATAGTTTACAAAGTTAAATACAAAGAAATAAACAGTAATTTAATGCCCGGCTACATTTGTTATTTGTAATTTTATATACAGATAACCACAATTTATATCATTATAAAGATAATCATGTTCATATAAACACTATAAATGAGGGCTACCGCTACGTAAAAAACGTGTTGGATGAGTTGGCGGTTCATTCAACTGTGGCAACCCCAGATTAATAAAGGGAAAAAGCCGAAAAGAAAATGAATGAATGAATAATAAGTAGGTAGTGCTGTCGCCTTACAGCAAGAAGGTCGCTGGTTCGAGCCTTGGCTGGGTCAGTTGGCTTTTCTATGTGGAGTTTGCATGCTCTCCCTGCATTCACCTGGGTGCTCTGGTTTCCATCACAGTCCAAAGACATGTGGTACAGGTGAATTGGGTAGGCTAAATTGTCCGTAGTGTATGTGTGTGAATTAGTGTGTATGGATGTTTCCCAGAGACGGGTTACAGCTGGAAGGTATCTCATCTGCTGTGTAAAACATATGCTGGATAAGTTGGCGGTTCATTTCGCTGTGGCGACCCCTGATTAATAAAGGGACTAAGCCGAAAAGAAAATGAATGAATAATAATAATAATAATAAATACATTTTAAAAACGTCAACAGCGCATAGCATTCCATGTCTATACATTCAGTTCTTTTAAAGATTATCAGGGGAAGAAAAACATTTGTTATAATAATTCATACATGTCTCAGATTTTTTGCTTTTCAACAGTTTCACAGAAGAAAAAAGGTAAGCATCATTACCACATGTTATGCTTAAAGACGTCATCAGGGTTGGACAGGATTCTTCCTCCTAATGGAGCGGGTGGTCTTCCTCCACCGCACTGCCTGCAGGGAATAAAGCTCACAGCGCGGGCAGTCAGCTTCACGAGCCCCCTCATCTCTCCACACTCATCTGAACACATAATTCATTATTATGACAGACTGTTGCTGACATAAACGCACGTCTATTTGCATTTATGTGTGCAGAATTGAACTACATAACCTAGCATGCAACACTACGCGCCTTGAGATGACGTCCACGCGGAAGTTTTTGTAAATACATGTGAGCTGTGTGTGCTGAATACTCATTCAAAGCAACTAAATCACCACGAAGCCAGACAAGTATAAGCTTTAATGCAGTATTATCTGTCATTTTACCACGCTTTAAAACTGCTTTATGTGAGGATTTATGTCGACAAGAGAAATGCTAGCAGTTACTAGCTTACAAGCAAATGATGGCACCTGAAAATATCTATCATTTTAATTAGAGCAACAAGAACAAATGTGTGTGTGTTCAAATTCGACTATTTAAGTAATCAGACGCTAACTTTTCTGCAATATTTTCGTTAATGCTAACTGATGCTGACTAGTATGACTTTGAGCAACGCTATTAATTATTGTTAATTGTTAATTAACGTTAGTGTTTGTATAAAAGGATTTTAACCAGCACTCACTTATACGCCATTTCCGAAGGTTATTCCTCAGAAATAGTGGTAGTCAAGTGTATTTTTATGAGTTGTGTGAGAAGAATCGTCCGTCCTCTATGTGCGCGCTCCCGTCTCCACGTGCACAGCGCCCCCCTGCGTGCACCCGCACCAGTAAAAACAGCTGTGCTTTACTGGCTTCAAGATATAATGGATCCTGCTCCAACGACTTTGGCAGATTACTGGCATCAAACCTTAAGATCCTGAGAAACATCATCCTTAAAGTAAGTAGACGATAATTATTTATTGTTGAAGTACCGCAAATAAATGTAATGTATTTTGAAGTACCAACCACGATATCAATTGTTCATTATCGCGATATATCGAAGTGTTGAATATTTGTATTATTTACAGTATGTTGAAGTTGATATTTTTAAGAATATTCAAAATCATCAATATGTAACTAATAAATAAACTAAAAAGGATTTAATTACTTGATGAATAATATTGTAAGAAAATTCGCAATTGTAATTTTATTATAAGTCGTAACCATTTATAAGAGTAAATAACTAATAGAAACGAATAAACTGGTTAATATATAAGAATGCGTTAAAATCATAGTTGTAATCTGATTACAAGTCGTAATAATGTTATTAAATAGAGTTAATAACGAATAAAAAATTGGGTTAATGCATAACACGATAAAATCGTAGTTGTAATCTGATTACAAGTCTTAACAATTTATTAAAATGTGTAAATGACTTATAAACAAAAACTAGTAAATTGGTTAATGCATAATAACGTGTTGAAATAGTAGTTGCAATCTAATTACAAGTCGTAACCATGTATTAAACAGAGTAAATAATTAATTAATTAATTGGTTAATATATAATAACGCGCTAAAACCATAATTGTAATCTGATTACAATTCGTAATAATTTTATTAAATGGAGTAAATAACTAATAAATAAAATCTAAAAACAAATAAATCGGTTAATGCATAGTAAAGCATTAAATTCGTAGTTGTAATGTGATTACAAGTTGTGATTATTAAATGGACCGAATAACTAATAAATAAAAACGAATAAGTTGGTTAATATATAATAAAGCGTTAAAATCAAAGTTGTATTCTGATTACAAGTCGTAATAATGTTATTAAAAGGAGTAATCAACTCAAAATAAAAATGAATTAATTGGTTAATTTATGATAATGCGTTAAAATCGTAGTTGGTAAATGATTACACGTCGTTATCATTTAATAAATGAAGTAAATAACTAACAATAAAAGCAAATAAATTAGTTAATATATAATAACACATTAAATTTGTAGTTGAAATCTGATTACAAGTCGTAATAATTTATTAAATGAAATTAATAAGTAATACTGAAAACAGATACAATTTTTAATGCATAACAATGCATTAAATTTATAGTCATAATAAACTTATTAAATTAAGTTGGTAACTAATAAATAAAAACAAAAAATGAATAAATTGGTTAATTCATAAAAACGCGTTAAAAATCAAAGTTGTAATCTGATTACAAGTCATAATCATTTTGTTAAATGAAGTTAATTAAAAATAAATAAAAACGAATAAATGTAGTTGTATTTTTTTCCTAATATTATCATAGTAACTGTAATGTCTTTTTCTCTGAGTTGTTTTTTAATTAACGCATATTTTTGTTATTATACCTGTTAAAGGAATCTTGTTTGCAGCGTAGTTCAATATTATGATAATACTGTAGTTTCAGCAATTTATCGCAACAAGAACAGTTTCTATCGCCGTAAACCTCAAAGTAAATTTGTCTGTTTAACACAAATTGTATTATTCGCTTGATATTAATTAATTCCATGAATTTTTTTAGGATGACACAGAATTCATCAAAGTCTGGAGCAAGACTTCCAAGTCCCTCATCTCTTATGAAAGTGGACGGATATACTTTGATAATTACAGGTGTTGTTACAGCAGGTAAACTGTCATTTGTTGTTATAGTTTTTTGGCACTTAAACGTCTGCTGAAGAGCTTTAAAATGTGTTTTTTTGTTTGATGTATTCTCAACTGAAAAATGAAGAGAGGGCGGGGCAGAAGCTCTTTTTAAAAACAGCCAATAGCATTTGGTTTTTCGCACAGCTCTGCCAGTGAGAGTGGTCGAGATCAAGTGCATCAAATAAAAAGCCAATGAGAAGAAAGGGGCGGGGCATGTCAGATACTAGAGAGCATTTGATTGGTCAAGATTTGATGAGAAACTGAAGTATGAGCTGATTGGGGAAAAAAAGTCATTGATCCATTTAAGTGAAACTGACAAACTACAAGCTTTACATGTGAATTGTGTCTATGTTTTGGAGCACACAAGCTTATAGATATCCTTAAAACTAACATCTAAAACACTTTATTTTAATTTCACTGAACGTTTAAGGAAATAAATGTTTTTTTGTTCTTGTTTGACGTCTGCTAGAAGTGGTTTAAATGTATTTTACAAATCACAGCCTTTTGCCGGAGCCAGAACTGCTGTATGAACTCCCCAGAACTCCCAAAACAGAGAAGATTGAAGACGCGTTATTGTGCCAGTGTCCTCTGGTGAGTTTCATCATCTTCATGTCATCTCCATTGACGTACAGTACAGACCAAAAGTTTAGACCAGGGGTCACCAACATGGTTAGCCCTCGAGGATCACATGTGTTGCCCGCAGGCCTGTTCTAAAAATAGCTCACCATAGTGCCACTTACCAGTAAACTTCATCTAATATAGAAGTAATCATTTAAAAATGTAAATATTTGCAGAAATATATATAAAAATAAAGTGTTGCACATTGATACATTAAATACAGGGTTTTTCCTACCCTGTCAAATCATTGTGGATAACTTTTGTGAGAATCATTAACATGATCAGTGTCTTCACATGGATGAATATCATTAATTATTACCAAAAACATAAAGGTTTGGTGACCCCTGGTTTAGACACACCTTCTCATTCAAAGAGTTTTCTTTATTTTCGTGACTATGAAAACTGTAGATTCACACGGAAGGCATCAAACTATGATTTAATACACGTGGAATAATATACATAACAAACAGGGCTTGACATTCACTTTTTTGATCACCAGCCACTGCGGCTAGTTGTTTTCCAACGTAACTAGCCACTCTGCATTTTCACTAGCCACAATTTTGTTGTTGGAAAACATTTTTTATATGCATAAATATGACTTTGACTCGCTAATATTACTTGATTTAGATTTTTGTCCTACTTGTAGTGTACTACAGCAATTAGTCTTTATTTCACATGACTTTTCTGAACTCAAAATTAAGGATTTACCAAATTTAGCTCTGACCACACATGAATTATTTTTTAGCCACACATTTTAAATGTGTCAAAACAAGCTAAACATAGCTGTATACTATATTTTTTATTAAAAAAAAAAAACATTTCTTTAAAAAAAAAAACAAGAAAAACAATTGACTTTTAAAAATAAATATTGTCATGTATCAAAAATATGCACAGTAATCTGTCCTGGCTAAAGGTCTATAAGATCACCAGTTAACTACACATAAATGAAGAGTTAATCTCATATTAAAGCAATGTTGTTGTAAAAAATGATAATTAAACCATATAAACAAAAATAACCATGACGCCTGTTTCACACCGCAAGCGTCAGAGGCGCGTGAGCAGAGCGTATGTCGAGCAGAAGCAGCACGCAGCTGCGTCTGCAGCGCGCAGCTCTTCGGCAGCTGCTGCAGAGATCAACCTATCTCTGTCTATTCTATCTAGTTACCCATGTCTCTCTATATACAGATACACTTTTTAAACTTTTCATCTGCACCAAGGCCCCTCCTATGCTGTTTCTTTAACCTGCAAATGTTTATTTTACAAATTTTATAGATCAAATAGTACTGTATGCTTCTCAAGCTAACTCATATGAGAAGTGTCTACAGTCAGAAGACAGTCGCCTGTGATGTCATGTCATTGGTTTTTTGATTATCAGGTTGCTGTAGACCTAGTTATAATAATATTTATATAATATAGTTATAATGATATTTATACATGATCAAACTAGTGTTACTTTCTCCGCTTCAGTGATGTCCACAGTGTTTCTTCCTCTGCTCAGCTGCACAGAACACAGCGAGCTCACATAATCCAGCATGCGTGTCGAACTACACTACCCACAATACACTTCGCTATGGCCTACAAATCCCGTAAATATTCTATTTCCCCTCTCCTACAACACTAGTGTGCAACTTAAGCAAAACTGATACTAAAATTTATTTACGTTTGGTTTTGTAGTTCGGGCCTAAATAAATGTTTGTTGCCGTTTTTAATCGTTTTAAGTTCATTTGATCGACTATATATAAACCATTTGACATTATTAACGCATTTATTGGGTAAAATTGCTACTTTTTACTGTCATTCAATATGTTTTGGTCATTATCAATGCACTGTCACTTTAATTGAGCGTGAGCAGCGCGTCAAAAATACACCCAGCGCCGAAACTATCGCTGCACTGCTGCTTCGGCGACGCTCACGCCTCGCTCTGACGCGCTGCTGATGCGTGCGGTATGAAAGCTCTAATCTGTTAACATGGACGCCGAAAACACACACGCTGCTCACGCTCTGCTCACGCGCCGCTGACGCTTGCGGTGTGAAGGCATAAGCTAAAAGAAAGCAGATGAAAAACATACTGTGGATGATTCATTGGTTAAGGCCAATTAATAATTTTGATTTCGGCATGATAACAGTAATCTATATTTTAATTTTTACAGTATATTGTACTATTAATTGTTGGCACATGTCTAATGAATAGAGCTTTTAACTTTGTATATAATTGGTGGTTTTGCAGGAAAATGTGCTACCTAATGCCTCAGAGCAGAAATCATGTCTGTTGACTCTGACGGCTAACAACTGGTTATATCTGTTGTCGGCGGACACTGGAGAAACACTGCAGCGGGTCTACCTCTCCTCTCGTTTCAAGTTCAGGTGATCTGCATTTTCACTGTAGAGCTGAAGGAAACATTAGGTAGTGCTAACAATTTGCAGAAATAGTAAGTGAACATAATCGGCAGGCTCTTTGGAAATGCGTGACTGTATAAATGTTTTGCAAAATGCTGAATATGTGGCTCTAGGTACATTTTGTGCATGTTTCAAATGACATATCCACTAGAGGGCGCTGTCTACATTTTTGCAAAATGCTGGATACGTTGCTTCACGTATGTTTTATGCATGTTTCAAATGACATATCCACTAAGGCAGGGGTCACCAAACTTGTTCCTGGAGGGCCAGTGTCCTGCAGATTTTAGCTCCAACCCTAATCAAACGCACCTGAACAAGCTAATTAAGGTCTTACTAGGTGTACTTGAAACATGCTGGCAGGTGTGTTGAGGCAAGATGGAGCTAAACCCTGCAGGGACACCGGCCCTCCAAGACCGAGATTGGTGACCCCTGGCGTAAGGGCTCATTATGCGGTTCTGTCGCCATCTTGTGGATAGAAAACGTCAACTGTCTTTGCTCTACACTATGGCAGGCTAATGGTAGCCGACGAGCTCTCTCAGAAATTGTAAATATTTTAAAATAGGCACTATTTTTACAAATAAACTGCATAGCTGCAATCTAAACAACTACATCAGTGGTCACCAACCTTGTTCCTGTAGGGCCGGTGTCTTGCAGATTTTAGCTCCAACCCTAATCAAACGCACCTGAACAAGCTAATTAAGGTCTTACTAGGTGTACTTGAAACATGCAGGCAGGTGTGTTGAGGCAAGATGGAGCTAAACTCTGCAGGGACACCGGCCCTCCAGGACCAGGATTGGTGACCCCTGCACTAAGGGATGCCGTCTACATTTTGGATATGCGTCCGAACGATTAGTTGCATGAAAAGAATAATTTATTTGTCCTGTAAACATCACTAAATTTCGTCATACTGTCGCGTACCGTTCATTTTACATAAATACCAAAATACAAATTTGCTCACCCTCAAGTGGTAGCAAATTTCCATATTATTCGGAAACACAAGAGAAGATGTTTACCAGAATGTTGGTACATTCATTCATTTTCTTGTCGGCTTAGTCCCTTTATTAATCCGGGGTCGCCACAGCGTAATGAACCGCCAACTTATCCAGCAAGTTTTTACGCAGTGGATGCCCTTCCAGCCGCAACCCATCTCTGGGAAACATCCACACACACACACTCATACACTGGACAATTTAGCCAACCCAATTCACCTGTACCGCATGTCTTTGGACTGTGGGGGAAACCGGAGCACCCGGAGAACATGCAAACTCCACACAGAAATGCCAACTGAGCCGAGGTTCGAACCAGCGACCTTCTTGCTGTGAGGCGACAGCACTACCTACTACGCCACTGCCTCGCCCCTATGTTGGTACATCTACATCTAAAATAGGGAAAATTGTCATGTTTTCATCAGAAAAAACTAACCTAAATGACTAGCCTAATGACTACATCCCCAATGACACCCTCTGCCAGTGCATTGATGAAATTAACAGTTGGATGTGCCAAAACTTTCTTCAGTTAAACAAAGAGAAAACTCAAGTGATTGCATTTGGGAACAGAGATGAGGTTCTCAAGGTGAATGCGTACCTTGGCACTAAAGGTCAAACAACAAAAAATAAGGTCAAGAATCTTGGTGTGACTCTGGAGTCAGATCTGAGTTTCAATAGTCATGTCAAAGCAGTCAGTAAATCAGCATACTATCATCTCAGAAACATTGCAAGAATCAGATGCTTTGTTTCCAGTGAAGATTTAGAGAAACTTGTTCATGCTTTTATCAGCAGCAGAGTGGATTACTGTAATGCCCTCCTCACAGGTCTTCACATAAAAGACAGTCAGACAGTTGCAGCTCATCAGGAACGCTGCTGCCAGGATTCTGACCAGAACCAGGAAATCAAAGCACATCACACCTGTCCTCAGGTCTTTACACTGGCTCCCAGTTACATTCAGAATAAATTTTTAAGTATTATTACTGGTCTATAAATCACTAAATGGCCTAGGACCTCAATACATTACAGAAATGCTCTCTGAATACAAACCTAACAGATCACTCAGATCTTTAGGATCATTTAAACTAGAAGTGGGGTGAGGCAGTGGCGCAGTAGATAGTGCTGTCGCCTCACAGCAAGAAGGTCGCTGGTTTGGCCTCGGCTCAGTTGGTGTTTCTGTGAGGAGTTTGCATGTTCTCCCCGCCTTCACGTAGGTTTCCTCCGGGTGCTCCGGATTCCCCCACAGTCCAAAGACATGCGGTACAGGTGAATTGGGTAGGCTAAATTGTCCGTAGTGTATGAGTGTGAATGTGTGTGTGTGGATGTTTCCCAGAGATGGGTTGCGGCTGGAAGGGCATCCGCTGCGTAAAAACTTGCTGGATAAGTTGGCGGTTCATTCCACTGTGGCGACCCCGGATTAATAAAGGGATTAAGCCGACAAGAAAATGAATGAATGAATGAATAAACTAGAAGTTCCAAGAGTTCAGTCAAAGCAGGGTGAATCAGCTTACAGCTACTACACCCCTCGCTGCTGGAATCAGCTCCAACATTAGGCACATTCTAATCAAGACTGAAAACACATCTGTTTAGCTGTGCCTTTCCTGAATGAGCACTGTGCTACATCCGACAGATCGCACTATTATGTTTTTCTGTTCTCTTTCATTCTTTTATAACACATTTGATCTGTTTGTATGTTTTTTTAATCATTTTTATTATTTGTTTTTATTTTTCTTATACGTGCTTCTTTTATTCCTGTTTATGTAAAGCACTTTGAATTGCCACTGTGTATGAAATGTGCTATAGAAATAAACTTGCAACTTGCTAAACAGGTTTGGAAGAAGCGGAGGGGGAGTAAATTATGACAGTTTTTATTTACATTTAATTGTAGGGTTAGATTTACTTTTTAAGAGAGGAAAATGTCAGTGCTCATGCAGTTTTTGTGGATTTCAGAGTAATGTAGGCTGAAGCACGTATTTCCAATGAGCCCTGGTTGCAAATGTTTTTGTTGTACTAATATGAGTTTTTCCGACAGATCGTTAGGTTGGGACTCTTCACAGGAGACATTTTACGTCAAATCCGTTCAATGCAAACAGACGGCTCTAGAACGACAGGTCAGGCTTTTCTCGGATACACTTGTATCTGCACTGTTGCTGTTTCTCTCGCTCTCAGTTCAATTCAAAAGATCTTTACTGACATGACAAAGCATTTCACATCGCACAACCTATGAATAAAGTGATCATACACTCACCGGCCACTTTATTAGGTACACCTTACTAGTACAGTGTTGGACCCCCTTTTGCCTTTAGAACTGCCCTAATCCTTCATCTCAGATTCAACAAGGTACTGGAAATATTCCTCAGAGATTTTGCTCCATATTGACATGATAGCATCATGCAGTTGCTGCAGATATGTCGGCTGCACATCCATGATGTGAATCTCCCGTTCGACCACATCCCAAATGTGCTCTATTGGATTGTGAGCTGGTAACTGTGGAGGCCATTTGAGTACAGTGAACTCATTGTCATGTTTAAGAAAACAGTCTGAGATGATTCACGCTTTACGACATGGTGCTTTATCCTGCTGGATGTAGCAGACGATGGGTACACTGTGGTCATGAAGGGATGGACATGGTCAGCAACAATACTGGCGTTGACATGATGCTCAATTGGTACTAATGGGCCCAAAGTGTGCCAAGAAAATCTCCCCCACACCATTACACCACCAGCACCAGCCTGAACTGTTGATACAAGGCAGGATGGATCCATGCTTTCATGTTGTCTAGTTTTGGTGAGTCTGTGTGAATTGTAGCCTCAGTTTCCTGTTCTTAGCTGACAGGAGCGGCACCCGGTGTGGTCTTCTGCTGCTGTAGCCCATCCGCCTCAAGGTTGGACGTGTTGTGCGTTCAGAGATGCTCTTCTGCAGACCTCGTTTGTAACGCGTGCTTATTTGAGTTACTGTTGCCTTTCTATCAGCTGGAACCAATCTGGCCATTCTCTTCTGACCTCTGGCATCAACAAGGCATTTGTGCCCACAGAACTGCCGCTCACTGGATATATTATCTTCAGACCATTCTCTGTAAACCCTAGAGATGGTTGTACGTGACAATCCTAGTAGATCATCAGTTTCTGAAATGCACGCACCAGCCCATCTGGCACCAACAACCATGCCATGTTCACGGTCACTTAAACCACCTTTCTTCCTCATTCTGATGCTCGGTTTGAACTGCAGCAGATCACCTTGACCATGTTTACATGCCTAAATGCATTGAGTTGCTGCCATGTGATTGGCTGATTAGAAAGTTGCATTAACGAGCAGTCGGACAAGTGTACCTAATAAAGTGGCCGGTGAGTATATAATGCATATATAGGTCTGATAAGTACATACACAAATAATAAGAAAAACGACTAACATGATTATTAAAGAGATAATGAAATAATACAATACACAATTGTACATTCATTCTCCGTCTCTCTCAGGCTGGTGTTGATAATAACATCCTCATGCGCGTGGCTGCATTTCAAGTGTTTCCACTGCAGCTTGTTGGAATGCTGGAGATAAATAAAAAGGTAACATCTTCTGCATTTGTGTTTTGTATCATTTTTTATTTATCGTTAATTTTATTCATTTAGATATGCTTGAATTGGTACTTTTTTGTCAAATGTGGGGATTTCAAAACTAATATTTACAGATTGTTCACAGTGAATTGTTTTTTATACTTGAATTAGTTGAAAATGCTGATCTTGAACAGAATGATGAGAGGTTGTGTTGTGTTGTGTTGTGTGCAGGTGTTTGGTAAGACTGCAGTGGATGTGCTGCTGTCACAGGGAGTGTTAGCTGTATCACACAGCTCAAAACTCGTCCGACTTTACAGTTTTGAGTACATTGTTAACGAGGTAATGGCATATTATATATAATATTCCTGCTGAAAAATCAAGCTTAAACCAGCCTAGGCTGGTTGGCTGGTTTTAGCTGGTCGACCAGGCTGGTTTTAGAGGGGTTTTGGCCATTTCCAGGCTGGTTTCCAGCCATTTCCAGCCTGGTCTTAGCTGGTCAGGCTTGGAGATGACCAGCTAAAACCAGCTTGACCAGCCTAGCCAAGCTGGGAGTCCAGCCAAAACCAGCTATATCCAGCTTAAACCAGGTTGGTCAAGCTGGTTTTAGCTGGATTTGGCTGGTCATTTTCCAGCCTGACCAGTTAAGACTAGGCTGGAAATGGCTGGAAACCAACCTTGAAATGGCCAAAACCCCTCTAAAACCAGGCTGGTCAACCAGCTAAAACCAGCCAACCAGCCTTGGCTGGTTTAAGCTGGATTTTTCACCAGGGATGAATGTCAGGTCACGATTGAGTGTAATGGCCAATTCTCATTATTAACTAGTTGCTTATTACCTGGCTGGTTATCTGTACTCATAAAGTTTATATTCTGCATGATCCTATTCAAGATGCTTCAAACTAAGTTCTTTCTAGTTCTTCGTTTGAGATCAAAAAAGACGTCCGAAAAGTGGCTTGTTAATAGTCTGAATTGTATTTTAAAAAGAAAGCGTGACTGAATATTTGCCGGACCGAATGTTTGTTGAAAATGTCGGTTTAATCATGATTCTACTTCAGTTTAGAACTGAGGAGCTGATTCTGGGACAGCAGTGTGAGCTGAATAATGCAAGGGGAATCGTGGGAGATGCTCCATACGGTGTTCCGGTCAACATTTGCATTTATGGTGGGTGACGGAGTCATTCCAGAAGTATGGATGCAGTCCTCCAAGCTCATGATGGAGTCAGACACAATATTCATTCTGTCTCCACTGCAGCAGGACTTTATATTCTATACTGGACATTATTTCTGTTCAGTGATGAGACTTTAGTCTAAGCGAAGTCAGACCTTACAGTCCTAATTAAATCATTAGAAATCAAGGCATGATCATGTTTTATTTTGGTCTAATAAGCATCATCTAGAGGCTTTTGCCTTTCATGTAAGCCACCATTGATATCAATTGATCAACTAGAAGTCTAGGTATTACTTGTTGTTCCTAAAGCTTCAAGTTTAGTACAATATTTCAGCAAATATTGTTGTCAATGCTTCTCTCCACAGAGTGTCCTCCAGTCTTGTTTGAGATGACATACTTTGAGAATGGGGTTCAGATTGGAGGACATCCTTGGCACTACATCTACACCCCCAACCACAAGAGACACAGAGGAACCCACCACGTCTGCTCCATCACAGATGGAGCTCTGGTGCCTCTTCTTTTTTTTTATTTAAATGTATTTTTATCGAATGTGCAAAAACGTATCGGAAAATTATATTGAATAATAAGATAATATCCGTCACTCATATTGTTTGAATCCTGACTCTTAAATGAAAAATTATAATAAAAATAATAAATTTAAGGTGGTCTATTCAAATAATGGACTAAGCTGAAGGAAAATCAATGATTGAATTAAGTAAACAAATAAAAAAAAATAAGGACAAGCTTTTAGTCTTAGAGACAGAGATTCCCAGATGATCAAAGGAAGGATCTCAGGTCCCATAAAATAGGAAAGGTTTGTTCTTAATGGCTGTGGTGAAAGTATTGTGGTGACAAGTCATACACGGTGGCAATTCAACGTGTTTTACATAAACAGGAATAAAAGAGACAAGTATAAGAAAATAAAAACAAACAATAAGCAAAAACATAAAAATGTGTTAAACAGGTTATAAAAGAATGAAAAAGAAAAGAAATACATAATAGTGTGATCTGTTGGACGTAGCACAGTGCTCATTCAGTAAAGGCACAGCTAAACGGATGTTTCAGTCTTGTTTTGAACTTGCCTAATGTTGGAGCACATCTGTAAACCCAAGTCTGTCTTCCGACAGTGCTCTGGTGACTCTCGCAGACATGCTGCATTCACACTAGATGCGGAACGCGCGTCAAGCGTGAGGGATTTACATGTTAAGTCGATGGAAACGCGCGAATAGACATCCTGCGGCGCGATACGCACGAATGGTGCGGCACGAATTACACAAATGGCGCAGCGCGAATTAAGAATTTTTGCGTGAATCACTCGAGTTCAAAAATCTGAATTTCAGCGGACATTCGCGCCGCGTTAACCAATCAGAAGCTTTCTCTTGTGGGGCTGTGATTGTGACGTAGAACCTGTTGATGGTGTCCAGGGGGAAATCCTCCAGCCGACACCGACAACAAGTCATCAAACTGGGCTTGGCTCAGTCAGAAGCACCGCTGAAAGCCTCCGACACTGCCCTAAAAGTATCTACGCTGTTTTTCAGCCTTCATAAAGCACATAAACACTGTTATTTTCTTCATAAAATCCATGTTAGCCATTTAGCTACGAAGCTAGAGTCACCGGGCAGACAGAAGCCCTGCCCATCACGTGAATCCGCGTCTGTTCTGAAGTGATTTTGACGCACAAATGAAGTGGGGTTTGATGCGCGAATCAAGCAAGTAAACTCAAATGCTTACGCGGTAATTAACGTGCAAATAGCGCGATTTATCCTCGCGTTCCACGTCTGGTGTGAACGCAGCATAAGGGTGCTTTCACACCTAGACTTTTGTTTGGGAACCTGTCTCGTTTGCAAAGTTAGCGCGCTTCGTTTGGCATATGTGAAACTTCCAATCGCGCCAAATCAATCGCTTAGAGATCAGTTGAATGAGGTGGTCTCAGCTCAATTGAAACGAACTCTGGAGCTGTTCGATTGTAGTGAGAAATCTATACGATCTGAGCCCGGTTATATCACAGTGTTTTATGGATATATCATGTAAAGAGAGAATTATTTGTAGGGCGGGAGGTCATTCCAGACATCCCAAGTCTCCCAGAAGTTTCAGTAGTCTCCCGCAAATGCACAGAGACTCCCGGATGCCCACAAATGAGTGATGATCTCCTGGAAATCGTGCGTCTCTCTCCCGGTCCTCAAATACGTCGCGCACCCTTCTCACCCCTCCCCACCGCATCCCTCCTCGCTCTTCAGACACGTCGCGCGCACCCTGTCAAACACCATCAAACCACCACCACCCCTAAAAGCTGAGCGGGACTCTGCAAAATAAACTGTGAACCTTTGACCAATGTGAGGAGAGTTTACTCACACGTGACTTGTTTTAGCTATTTTGGTCCATTTAGAAACTTTGCCGTGTGAAAGCGAACCGCAACAATGTAACAATGTTAATCCCTGTTTCGCAACAACTGAATTGATTCACAGGTGTGAAAGCACCCTAAGTCTGTCTAACAATGTAAAAACCACAATATTATCAGAATGTGCACATGCAGCACAAGTTATACCAGGACCTTTATTTCATGTCTGTTGTGGTAGATGCAAAATTAAACTAAAGATTCTATTGGGTTTATCTCATTGATGGACCCATGTTGACATTCTGTTATGAATGACAAATGGCGTAGTAAATTTTGTATATCAATATGTCTTCCTACATGATCATCGAAACTAGTGAAAATAGGAAAGTGTTGACATTTTTGAGCGAGATGCTAATGGTCTAATCGGATTCAATGATGTATGCTAAGCTAAGCTAACAGTACTCCTGCCAGACTCTTTCCAGCTGAATGCATTAAAAAATGGTAAATATATATTGGCCAGTAGTTTATAGTGTGAATTGTTACTTAAACCAAAGTGTTACCAAGTACTCCATATTTACTTATATAACAACTTCATACACAAGTGCTGTGATAATTTGAGAAATCCTTCAATGTATACAAAATAATCCACACAACTATCAATGAATAAAACCCATTGCGAAAAACACTACATGAATGTATTTGAATTAAGTGTAAACATCCTATCTATTTGTTCCAATGATCTGTACATCAGGCAAAGAACGGCGTCCAGGACATGAAATGTGACTCTCTAGAAGTGGACTGGATCTTTTTTCACCCAGATGACTCCGGTCGAATCATTCATGCCGGGCCCAGCACTATAAAGTGAGCATAAATGTTAATATTTTATTAGAGACATGTCACTGGACAAGGATAAACAAGTAAATGAGGAGACCTTACACTGTAGTCTGTGCAAAGGTGTAGAGTAGTCGGAGCAAAGTACTAGTGAAGTCTGTTGAGTTCTCTGAGCAAAGTTCCAGAGAAGCCTGTCAAGTAGTCTGAGCAGAGTCCTAGAGAAATCTGTCAAGTAGTCTGAGCAGAGTCCTAGAGTTGTCTGAGCAAAATTCTAAAGAAGCCTGTGAAGTAGTCTAAGCGACGTTCAAGAGTAGTCCGAGCGAAGTCCTAGAGTAGTCTGAGTGAAGTCCTAGGGTTGTTTGAGCTAAGTCCTAGAGAAGTCTGAGCAAAGTTCTTGTGAAGTCTGTCAAGTAGTCTGAGGGACTTTCCAGAGAAATCTGTCAAGTAGTCTGAGCAAAGTTCTAGACAAGTCTGTTGAGTAGTTTGAGCAGAGTTTTAAAGAAGCCTGTAAAGTAGTCTAAGCGAAAATTAAGAGTAGTCAGAGCAAAGTTCTAGATAAGTCTGTTGAGTAGTCTGAGCGAAGTTTAAAAGTAGTCTGAGCGAAGTCCTAGAGTAGTCTGTCGAGTAGTCTGAGGGAAGTCCTAGAGTAGTCTGTCAAGTAGTCTGAGGGAAGTCCTAGAGTAGTCTGTCGAGTAGTCTGAGGGAAGTCCTAGAGTAGTCTGAGCGAAGTCCTAGAGTAGTCTGTTGAGTAGTCTGAGCGAAGTCCTAGAGTAGTCTGTCGAGTAGTCTGAGGGAAGTCCTAGAGTAGTCTGTTGAGTAGTCTGAGCGAAGTCCTAGAGTAGTCTGTTGAGTAGTCTGAGGGAAGTCCTAGAGTAGTCTGTTGAGTAGTCTGAGGGAAGTCCTAGAGTAGTCTGTCGAGTAGTCTGAGCGAAGTCCTAGAGTAGTCTGTTGAGTAGTCTGAGCGAAGTCCTAGAGTAGTCTGTCGAGTAGTCTGAGGGAAGTCCTAGAGTAGTCTGTTGAGTAGTCTGAGCGAAGTCCTAGAGTAGTCTGTTGAGTAGTCTGAGGGAAGTCCTAGAGTAGTCTGTTGAGTAGTCTGAGGGAAGTCCTAGAGTAGTCTGTCGAGTAGTCTGAGCGAAGTTTTAGAGAAGTCTGTTGAGTAGTCTGAGGGAAGTCCTAGAGTAGTCTGTTGAGTAGTCTGAGCGAAGTCCTAGAGTAGTCTGTTGAGTAGTCTGAGCGAAGTCCTAGAGTAGTCTGTTGAGTAGTCTGAGGGAAGTCCTAGAGTAGTCTGTTGAGTAGTCTGAGGGAAGTCCTAGAGTAGTCTGTCGAGTAGTCTGAGCGAAGTTTTAGAGAAGTCTGTTGAGTAGTCTGAGGGAAGTCCTAGAGTAGTCTGTTGAGTAGTCTGAGCGAAGTCCTAGAGTAGTCTGTTGAGTAGTCTGAGCGAAGTCTTTGAGAAATCAGAGAGTAGTTAAAGAGAATACATTCAAAATGTTAAACACGTCGGCACCAATAGCCTTGTGGTTAGTGCGTCGACACATGGCACTGAGGTGTTTATGGCGACCTGAGTTCGATTCCCGGCTCGAGGTCCTTTGCCAACTATTCCCTTATCTCTGCTCCCCATACTTTCCTGTCTCTACATCTCCACTGTCCTATTACAATAAAGGTGAAAACCCCTAAAAAATAGATATTAAAAAAAAGTTAAAGACAATAATCTTTTCACTTATAAACTTACATTGCAACCTACAATTTATGCATTTGTAATTCCACGCTGCCTTACATTTTTTACTTTTCTAGTCATCTTAACTTGCATCAGTGATACTGACTAAAAATGTTGTTAATTCATAGAACTTCAAAAAATGTAGTTAAAGTCAGATTTTATGAAGTAAAATAAAAAATGTGTGTAACAATGATAGTTTTCTTTTGGGTTAAACTATTTGGTTTTTTTCCCCTGCAGTTGATTTTTTTTTTCTTTTAATTTCCTCTTTTACAGCATTCTGAAGATCATGGCGGAAACAGGATGTGACTGGAAGTATGAGATCATCACAGATTTCTCCATCACCGCTGCTCGTGACAGTAATGTAAGTGTTGGCTATAGTTCAGTAAAATTTTTTGTTCATCCATCCATCCATCTATTCATCTATTTATTAGTTTATTTATTCTATTTGTATTAATGCCAGATCAGCAGCATTGACTATATTTATGGCAATATTGGTAGTAAATATTCGGGACATAACAGTTTCTTAAACAAGCATTATACAAAAAAACAAAAAACAAAATCAAACTAAAAAGGACTTTCCAACACATTAAGACTGCAAGTTCTTAAACTTCTACGAGGGCATTTTGTCATCTACAGTTTGACTCAAGGGGTTTTTTTGTGTGATGAATTCTTCTTCCTCTCAGCAGGCCTCTCAGGTGATTGTGACCTCTTCTGGTCGTACAGTTAAAAGGAGATTTCAGATGTTAGACGATGACCCTGCACAAGAGGTACAGCACACCACCAGCTCAGATTTAGGTCTAATCTGAGGGAGAACATGTTTTCTTAAGCACCAGAACATATTTGGGGGTTTCTAAAATTAATTTTTTTGCCATCAAAGGGAGAGTTCACTTTAAAATGCCAATTTACTCACCCTCAAGTGATTCCATGTGAGTTTCCTTTATTTGTTGAACACAAATGAAGATATTTTGAAAAATGTTACCATTGGTTTTCGTCAAAGTAAAAACAAATACTATGGAAGTCAATGGTTACAGGTTTTTATAATTTTTTAAAACATCTTCTTTTGTGTCCAACATGAAAAAGAAAACCATAAAGGTTTAAAACAAAGTAAATGATGTGTAAATGGTGAACTATCCCTCTAAGGAAAACAGAATTTTGACATCAATAATATGCTATGGAAAAAAAAGCATTTTGTCTTGTTTCTTCTCCAAATATTACAAGAAAATCCTAAATTATTTGCTAGATAAGCAAAAATATTGTCTTGTTTTTAGAAATATGTCAAAATTAAGTCAGTTTTGCTTAAAACAAGCACAAAATATTATTTATATTAAGATTATTTTGCCCGTTTTAAGGAAAAACTTATAATTTTGACATATTTCTGAAAACAACAAAATATTTTATTCCTTATCTAGAAAATGCTTCATGATTTAAGAATTTTTAGACATTTAGACTAGAAACAAAACAAAAACTCTGCATTCTTTTGCAGTCTAATGCGTGATCATGAGGTCATGAGCTTGTGTATTATTTTGAATACTTATTATAATACCTAGACGTTCAGAATGGTGAAGTATGAAGACGAGCTTGATCTGCTGGCTGTGGTGGACATCACTCACGCTGAAGATGAAGGACAGGCTCGTCTTCGCCTGCATGACAATAAAACAGGCGCTTTAATGAAGAGAGTTCCTCTGGAGGAGCCCTGGGATGTGGTATGAATCTTCAATTAATGTCATTAGACCAGTGTTTCCAACACTGTTCCCGAAGGCACACCAACAGTACACTCTTTCAGCCTCTTCCTAATCAAACACATCTGAATCAACCCATCAGAACATAATAAAAACCTGAAAGTAATGGGTCAGGCAAGGGAGACATCAAAAATATGGACTGTTGATGCGTCTCCAGGAACAGGGTTGGGAAACACTGGTTTACACCTGCATGATAAATAGTTTTTAAACCAAAAGACACTCGTATTTGTCCTTTAAGTGCTGCTTTAGATAAAACACATAAATACACACACACATACAAATGCAGTCTTTGAATCTTCGTGACTAAAAACGTGTTTTCTAGGTGTTTCCTATGTGTTTGCCAGTGTTTCCCAATCATGTTCCTGAAGACACACCAACATTACACATTTTCAACCTCTTCCTAATCAAACACACCTGAATCAACTCATCAGAACATAGTTAATGGGTCAGATGAGGAAGACATCCAAAATATGTACTGTTGGTGTGTCTTCGGCAACAGAGTTGGGAAACACTTGTCTAGGCCTGCACAATAAATCATTTTTAAACTGAAAAAACTCATATTTGGCCTGTAAGTGCTGCTTCTGATAAAAGACACACACACACACACACAAATGCAGTCTTTTATATCTTTCTGACTACAAATGTATAGTATAGGCCAGTGTTTCCCAATCCTGTTCCTGAAGGCACACCAACAGTACCCATTTTCAACCTCTTCCTAATCAAACACGCCTGAATCAACTCATCAGAGCATTAGAAGAAACTCCAAGAGCTAAAGTTAATGGGTCAGATAAGGGAGACATCCAAAATATGGACTGTTGGTGTGTCTCCAGGAACAGGGTTGGGAAAAACTGGTCTAGGCCTGCACGATTAATCACTTTTAAACCGAAAGAAACTCATATTTAGCCTTTAAGAGCTGCTTCAGATAAAATACACACACAAATTCAGTCTTTACATCTTCCTGAATACAAATGTATAGTATAGGCCAGTGTTTCCCAACTCTGGTCCTGAAGGCACACCAACTGTACACATTTTCATCCTTTTCCTAATCAAACAAACCTAAATCAACTCTTCAGAGCATTAGAAGAGACTACAGAAGCTGAAGTTAATGGGTCTGATAAGGGAGACATACAAAATATGGACTGTTGATGCGTCTCCAGGAACAGGGTTGGGAAACACTGGTTTACACCTGCATGTTAAATAGTTTTTAAACCAAAAGACACTCGTATTTGTCCTTTAAGTGCTGCTTTAGATAAAACACATACACACACACACACACACAAATGCAGTCTTTGAATCTTCCTGACTAAAAACGTGTTTTCTAGGTGTTTCCTATGTGTTTGCCAGTGTTTCCCAATCATGTTCCTGAAGACACACCAACATTACACATTTTCAACCTCTTCCTAATCAAACACACCTGAATCAACTCATCAGAACATAGTTAATGGGTCAGATGAGGAAGACATCCAAAATATGTACTGTTGGTGTGTCTTCGGCAACAGAGTTGGGAAACACTGGTCTAGGCCTGCACAATAAATCATTTTTAAACTGAAAGAACTCATATTTGGCCTGTAAGTGCAGCTTCTGATAAAAGACACACACACACACACACACAAATGCAGTCTTTTATATCTTTCTGACTACAAATGTATTGTCTAGGCCAGTGTTTCCCAATCCTGTTCCTGAAGGCACACCAACAGCACCCGTTTTCAACCTCTTCCTAATCAAACACACCTGAATCAACTCATCAGAGCATTAGAAGAAACTCCAAGAGCTGAAGTTAATGGGTCAGATAAGGGAGACATCCAAAATATGTACTGTTGGTGTGTCTCTGGGAACAGGGTTGGGAAACAAGAGTCTAGGTCAGCACGATTAATCGCTTTTAAACCGAAAGAACTCATATTTGACCTGTAAGTCCTGCTTCAGATAAAACACACACACAAATTCAGTCTTTACATCTTCCCGAATACAAATGTATCATCTAGGCCAGTGTTTCCCAACCCTGTTCCTGAAGGCACACCAACAGTACACATTTCAACCTCTTCCTAATCAAACACGCCTGAATCAACTCATCAGAACATAATAAAACCTGAAGTTAATGGGTCAGATGAGAAAGACATCCAAAATATGTACTGCCGGTGTGCCTCCAGGAACAGGCTTGGGAACCACAGCATTAGACGCTATTTTTTTAATTGCTCATAATTCAAAGGTTCTCCTTTGTTTTTCCAGACCTACAGTCACGAGGTGTACTTTGACAGAGACACCATTATTCACACTGTCCAGGAGAAGAACAACAGCTTCTGTTGCCATGTTTATAAAATGAAGAGACCGGCTTCAGACCAACCATAATGAGCATGCTTCATATCATGTAGACCAGGTCCTGGAGGTCTGGTGTCCTGCAGATTTTAGCTTGCCTTAACACACCTAAAAGAATGTTTCTAGAAAGCCTAGTAAGAGCTTGATTAGCTAGCCCAGGTGTGTCTGATTGGGGTTGGAACTAAACTTTGCAGGACACACAGGCCCAGGACCGAGTTTGGACATGCCTGATGTAGACAAAACAACGTAATAAAAGATGTCTGTTACTGTATTATAATGTAGATATTCTCCTATGTTGATGTTTGACAACTCGAGAGCAGAAAATATATATATTTTTGTATTATGAAGCATGAATCTTTCACACTGTCATTTGTATTGGAGAAATTGCTGATCAGTGAGCATTCATGCATTGACATCAATGACCTGACACGGTTCTGTTTACTAATTTATATCAGTATGCAAACATTAACTCAAAACTATCTTAATAAAGACAGAATTTTGTGACAGATACTCTCTTGTCATGATTGTGAAACCAAGTTACGTTGTATAACACTGTGGTTGCTTACAAAACTGTCGAGGAAAAAAAAAAAAAAGAAAAGCAGCCTGTGTTTCATTTAGTGAGCTGACAGACTTCATGAGTTGCCTACTTAGACAGCATGAGGTGTCATAAGTCTAAGCAGAGAGACATTTTGAACAAAGATTATATTTTAGCTAGAGATGTACAGTTGAAGTCAGAATTATTAGCCCCCCTGTTTATTTTTTCCCCAATTTCTGTTTAACGGAAAGCACATTTTTTTCAACACATTTCTATACATAATAGTTTTAATAGATACTAATAGATATTTTTCAAGACACTTCTATTCAGCTTAAAGTGACATTTAAAGGCTTGACTTGGTTAATTAGGTTACCTAGGCAGGTAAGGGTAATTAGGCAAGTTACCTTCCTTTTTTACTATTAAAAGCACATTTTAATTTAAATGTGATGTTTTTTGTTTTTATTTGTTTTTTACTTATAAGCGCAGTACAGTGTTCATGTTCAGACTATGTATAATATTTAAATGGCTGACACTAATAAATTTTCTTAATAATAGTAATTCATCTGCCACGTTTTTGAACTGTGAAGAGTTGTGTCTGCTTTACTGGGCCTACTATGGCTACGCTACTGTTTTTCAGTACTGCCCATGGAACTTGGAGAGACTATTTTTTTCAGAGGTGGTACTTGAGGAAAAAAGTTTGAAAGCCACTGCTGTAGGCTATCGAAAAAATAATAATTAAGCTTAAAGGGGCTAATAACATTAACCTTAAAATGATGTTTATAAAATTAAAAACTACGTCAGAAAAAAAAAGTCTCTCCAAGTTCCATGGGCAGTACTGAAGTACAGTAGCGTAGTCATAGTAGGCCCAGTAAAGCAGCTACAACTCTTCACAGTTCAAAAATGTGGCAGATGAATTACTATTAATAAGAAAATTTATTAGTGTCAGCCATTTAAATATTATACATAGTCTGAACATGAACACTGTACTGCGCTTATATGTAAAAAACAAATAAAAACAAAAAACATCACATTTAAATTAAAATGTGCTTTTAATAGTAAAAATGGCAGGTTACTCTCAATGGTTTTTCCTTCACTTTCGTCAATTGGTGAAGTTTTGTCCTCGCCACAGGTTTGCTAGGTTTGGCTCGCATAGATGGATTTGCTCTTCTGTGTTTGGACTTTCAGTAGTGAAAGCAACTCAATTCTGAAAACTGGACTGACACTGTTTCCATCTATTATAATATTCTATGTTAAACTGCTTTGACACAATCTACATTGTAAAATTGTACAGAAATAAAGATGAATTGAATTTAGAAGTATTTCTTGAAAAAGCCCTTCTTAATTTAATATTAAAACAAGAAAAATAACAATTTAACTAAATTCAAACTAAAATTAAACCAAAAAAAAACAAGAATAGTTTGCTTGTTTTAAGGAAAAACTCACTTAATTTTGACTGATCCTATTCTCTGAAAAACGCTTCTTAATTCAAGATTATTTAAGATATTTGAACTATAGAAACTAATTTTTTTTTTGGATGATGCCAAGTATAAAAGTCAAAATCAAGATAGTTATATACTTTAATAAAGGATTTTGCTTTCATATTTTGAGAACTTCCACTCCCCTGCTACTTATTTTTCTTTATTCATAATTTTTTAGATTTTTTTTATTGTATTTTTATTTATATATGCTGTCAAAATGCACCAATCGATTTGTGTTGGAATGACATGAGGCAAATTAAGTTATTAGTTTTTACAAATTTAAGTGGATTGAACATAAAACAATTAAGCAGTCCCCAAAAAAACTGAAGAAGTGTGTTGTTTCAGCTCATTTTTAATAAGTAGTTTGAACAAACCACAAACAATTTTTTTAGATGTGTTATTAATGCATGAAAAGATTGTAAATGTAAATCTCAGTCATTTGTGTCATTTTAAAGGTATTAATGCTTTTCTATTCAAACGTTGTTAATTAAGAAAAGATGCTGCCCGCCCAGGCGCCATATTATGATTTGGGACACATCCCGTTGTTTGGGTGAGAAGTGAAAACGCGAGCCAGCCCCCAAACTGACGTGTCTTGTGTGTGTTTTCCTGCAGCGGGTCAGTCAGATGTTGAGTGTCATCTAGTGCACTTCAGAGCTCGAGGATGATGGAGAACTACCCGCAGTTTCTGCTGTTCTTCATTCTGGCGTCGGTGGTCGGGATTGTGTCGATCGCGGTCGCTTTATCCTGGGTTTTACACTACAGAGAAGGGCTCGGATGGGACGGAGGAGCGGCTGAGTTTAACTGGCACCCGCTGTTGATGGTTATAGGCTTTATTTTTCTTCAAGGAATCGGTAAGGAGTTGAGTGTTTGCATCTGTTGAGACAGTCTGAGGTTTCACATTCCTGAGTGTGTAATCAGGATTTAAAGCAACAGGTCACGTTTATGACCCACACAATTACATTACAGTTTTCAAAACATTTAAATAACTTAAGTAGCCCACCTTAATGTGTCGTAACGTTGCTTTTCTCATGATTTTGGGTGTGATATGAAAACGGACAGTATAATGATTTAAACTCCGAACAAGTGCGTTTTTTCGCAACAATAAACAAAGCAAAATAAAACTAAACTCGCATGAGGTTACTTTTAACGGAACGTTAAAAACTTTTTAAATACATTGAACATCATTAGAGAAATGTTCCTTGTTTTCTTTAGGGTAAATGTTAGACTTGAATGCTTTGAATGTTGTGTTTGATTGACGTCTAAACGCAACTTGGCTAATATGGAGCCAGATCAGTCTCAAAAATAAAACATTTACAAAATAAAGTTCATACATGGACAGCACAATTCACATTAACAAAATCCACATTGAAATTTAAAACATAATTTGTAAATACGCTACATAACACACAATTTGTAAGTTCACCAGTTAAAAATCTAATATTGCCAATTGATTTGTATTTGTGTATTTACGAATTGTGTTTTGAATTTACGAATTGGATTTGCGTATTTATGAATATGATTTGTGTATTTATGAATCATGTTTTGAGTTTACAAATTGGATTTGTGTATTTATGAATCGTGTTTTGAATTAACGAATTGTATTTGTGTAGTTACGAATTGTGTTTTCATTTGACAAATTGGATATGTGTATTTTGGAATCGTGTTTTGAATTTCCGAATGGCATTTGTGTATTTACGAATCGTGTTTCCATTTAACGAATTAGATTTGTGTATTTTTTAATCATGTTTTGAATTTATGAATTGCATTTGTGTATTTACAAATCGTGTTTTCATTTGCTGAATTGGATTTGTGTATTTACAAATCGTGTTTCCATTTGACGAATTTGGATTTGTCTATTTTTGAATTGTGTTATGAATTTACGAATTTCAATTGTTTATTTCTGAATTGTGTTTTGAAATTCCGAATTGTATTTTTGCATTTTACTAATTTTGTTTTGATTTGATGATTTGGATTTGCATATTTTTTACTTGTGCTTTGAATTTATGAACTGAAAATGTGCGTTTCTGAATTGTACTTAATTATTGGATTTTGAGTTGTAGATGTATTCGTTTTATTTTGTAAATGTATTATTTTTGTGACTCTAATCTGGCTCAATAGCTAAAGCTAGGCTATATTTAGACTGTCAGTAAAAATCTAATAGACATAAAAAAAAATAACCCAAAACTAGACTTTTGCTGATGTGCACCGATTAGACAGACTTCACGTGTGTCGGTATTCATTCCTGTCTAATTGATGTGTAGTCTTGTTTAAGGCTTTTCTTAAAATTTTTCCCAACTGCCTATAGGTAGCCTTGTTTTAGGCCAGCCATCTATGTCTAGACGTCTATTAAACTTCTTTTAAACACAAAAATACTTGCTGAGATGTAAGGATGAAAAATTACACGTGTTTAGTGGACATCCAGCTAACGATGTCTAACGATGACAACATTATGATGTGTCAGTATGACCGCATAATATTGAACACTGTATTAATGTTACAGAAAGAACATTTAAAAAACACTGAGAGAACATTTCCAGAATGTTAGTGAAAGATCGGAGAATGCTCTTGGCATTGAGGCAAAGTGGGTTTTATATTCGCACATTCGTTCAGTGACAGCTTGTGACGCGCTCCCTATTTTGTTTACCATGGTAGTCACATGACCTCAAAACAACATCAGCACTGTTTAATTGACTGCAAACAATGCTGTATGTTGATAGTCATTGGCTGCTAATATGATTTCCCTACTTAGAATTTCCAAAGAATACTTACTATATTATTAAGGAGAAATGTTAGTTTCTTGGGACATGTTTGTATTCGAGTATTTAAAACGTCATCGCCCCCCTCATGGCATTTGAATGCTCTTCACGTCTTTTTTTTCTTCCTCCTCAGCAATTGTAGTGTACAGACTGCCATGGACCTGGAGGTGCAGCAAGCAGATGATGAAGTTGATCCACGCAGGGCTGCATATTCTCGCCTTCATCTTGGCTGTGATTTCTGTGGTGGCTGTGTTTGTTTTCCACAATGCCAAAAACATTCCCAACATGTACAGTCTTCACAGCTGGGTTGGTCTGGCTGCTGTCGTACTGTATCCATCACAGGTATGAGTTCACGGACACTGGTGTACATCTACACAGGGTCGAAGCAGGTGCTGTAAGTGAAGTTTTAGTTCTCATAGAGGTAAACTGAATGTTTGGCAGATTTGTGTAAATCAGCGGTGAATGAAGTACACATTTAAAAATGCTGCTTGTTTAAACTACTTATTTAAAATAAGCTGAAATGTGGTTCAGATTTTCACTTTTAATTGTTAAATATATATATATTTTAAATTTCAAACTTTGAATTTGACTTTATTTTCATTGAAATGACTACACATTACTGGCGAGGCAGTGGCACAGTAGGTAGTGCTGTCGCCTCACAGCAAGAAGGTCGCTGGTTTAAGCCTCGGCTCAGTTAGCGTTTCTGTGTGGAGTTTGCATGTTCTCCCCGCTTTCGCGTGGGTTTCCTCCGGGTGCTCCGGTTTCCCCCACAGTCCAAAGACATGTGGTACAGGTGAATTGGGTAGGCTAAATTGTCCTTAGTGTATGAGTGTGTGTGTGTGGATGTTTCCCAGAGATGGGTTGCGGCTGGAAGGGCATCCGCTGCGTAAAAACTTGCTGGATAAGTTGGCGGTTCATTCCGCTGTGGCGACCCCAGATTAATAAAGGGACTAAGCCGAAAAGACAATGAATGAATGAATGGACTACACATTATGTAGTTGTTTCTTATACTGTGAACAGACGTATACTGTGTGCAAGTCTGTATGTAAATTTCCTAGGCTCTCTTATTGCATTTAAACAGCTGAAAAAGTTGACATGTAAATCGTAAATAAAATGAATGAAGCTGTTTTATTGATACTGACAACGTTCAAATGACTTTAAGGACAAAAGCATATTTTGTGAGAGTCAGTTTTAGTTTAAAATAATATGAGAATGGACATTACCAAATGTTAAAGGGTCACGAAACACCAAAACTCTACTGAAAAAAACAGCTTAAACCAGCCTAGGCTGGTTGGCTGGTTTTAGCTAGTCGACCAGGCTAGTTTTAGAGGGGTTTTGGCTACTTCCAGGCTGGTTTCCAGCCATTTCCAGCCTGGTCTTAGCTGGTCAAGCTGGGAGATGGCCAGCTAAAACCAGCTTGACCAACCTAGCCAGGATGGGAGCCCAGCTAAAACCAGCTATGTCCAGCTTAAACCAGGCTGGTCAAGCTGATTTTAGCTGGATTTAGCTGGTCATTTTATAGACAGACCAGCTAAATCAGGCAGGAAATGGCTGGAAACCAGCCTGGAAATGGCCAAAACCCCTCTAAAACCAGGCTGGTCAACCAGCTAAAACCAGCCAATCAGCCTAGGCTGGTTTAAGCTAGATATTTCAGCAGGGAACCCATATTTTGAGATGTTCACAGTAATATATGTTAGTAGTCCCATGCTGCTATAAACACTATAGGGACACGTATATTTCACACACAAAAAAAGAAAATTGGTTGTTTTTGCGTTATTTTGAGCAAATTCGTTCTTGCGGTTTGAAACCAATTTTTGAAGCTGCGTCACGGTGATTAGATTCTTGTGTGTAATCCAGCGTGGAGAGGGGGATAAGTTTGTTAAAACAAAAAAAAAAAAAAAAAAAAGAGGCCATGCAAAAGTGGAGACCCAGGTGGTTTTATTATTACAGAATATGTTTTTCCACTATTCATAGGTTTTACACTGATGTAGATATATAATACAAACGAAAATTAAGTAACAATTATTTCTTTGATAACTGGAAAATAATATTTGAACCTATCAGTTTACAATATGCCCAATTTCTAGGCTTTATTGGTGGTAATGGTCAGGAATGTTTGACCATTATTTCCTTTTTAGTTTATAAGTGGAGGACAGAAACTAGCCAGACAGTAATGTGTGAATTGAGTGGGCAAAAAAATAATAATAATAACGTCATAATTTTTTGTAAGTGTACTTTTTTTGTTGTTGTTGTTTTATTCTTGCCATAATAAAAAATATAATCTTAGAGCAACCCATGTTTTTATTTGTATTTAACTTTTAATCGGTAGAACTGTACGGTAGATATGAACAAAAGCAAGTGATGCATCAAAATTTGATTTAAAAAATCTTGAATGATTATAAAAATCTTTATAATCATCATAATAAATTATAAAAAAACAATTAGTTAAAAAATCTTTAATGATATTAATGATATGACGAAGTTGTGGAAACGTTCTACTGCTTTGTTTATCCGTCTGATTTTACTGTCTTGTTTCTTTTAACCGCCCCCTGTCATTAAGAGAATATCTCAATGGCGGTCAAGTATAAAAGCCTCGTCCGTTTCGTGAGGTGTGCGATGCGGCGCCAGGCAAAAGTATAAATCAGCCTTAAGATGTTTGTTGGTTTTTTTCTGTAGTTCAGTGGTGCATCTAACCTACCTTTAGTACTGTTCAATTTAAATACATTCATTTTACCACTAATTTAGTAATTTTTTTTTTCATTTTCTCTTTGTGTATGCGTGTTTTTGATATTGTGATATAGGTCTTAAATTTAATACCTAATAGTCTTCAAAAGGTCTTAAAGTCTTAAATTTGGCATTATGATATCTGCAGGCTTGAACCATGCAGATTTTTTTGTAAAATATAAACAGATCTTTCAATATAATGTTAACGTATATTTTTACTGTTTTGAGTTTTTACTGCAAATGTCACATCCATAACTCTGGAATTGCTCTGTTTAAGAATGGTTAAAAGACCCCTGCTAATCGTCTAGATATGTATTGGTATTTCAGATGTGTGTGTGTGTGTTGCATGTGATCGGTTTTGATGTAGCTCTTCTTTCTGGTGATTCAGATAGTGTTGGGGATCGCTGTGTATCTGATACCCGTCACCCCAGTGCGTGTGCGTGCAGCTCTTATGCCTTTGCACATCTACAGCGGCCTCTTCATCTTCATCAGTGTCATCGCCGCAGCTCTCATGGGCATCACTGAGAAACTCATATTTAGCCTGTAAGTGCTGCTTCAGATTAAAAACACACACACAAATACACTTCCTGACCACAACTGTGTTGTCCGTCATGTGTTTCAGGAAAAGTCCTGCTTATAAAGACTCTCCTCCTGAAGCCGTGTTGGTGAATGTTCTCGGGCTGCTCATTGCTGCATTCGGTGCACTCGTTGTCTGGATTGCTACTCGCTCCGCTTGGAAGAGGCCAAGAGAGGAAACGGCGCAAACGTTGTCCAATAACACCACAAGCCCAGAGGAGATCAAAGTGGGCACTGATATGACCACAACAAGCTGAATCCAACTTCGAGATAAGCAGATGTATTGGAAAGCAGAAGAGTCTGCGTTGTAAAGTTTGTTGATGCCAGTTAAAGGGTTATTTCACTCAAAAATGTCAACTCTGTTATTAATTACTCACACTCATTACGTTCCAGTCTCCTTGAGCCCTTCATTCATCTCAGTGAAGGGAAGTTCAGATCATTTTACTGACTCGGATCTTTGAGTCTCGTTCATCGAGATGAACGAATCCTTTTTCGAGTCATTTCGTTCAATTTGCCAAAATATTATTAAAATGTTATGAATTGCTTCCAAACATCTACAACTAGCCCAAAAGGTTGATCACACCACAAATGTCATAACTAGAATACTATAAGAGGAGAAAATAATAGTTCGAAGTTTACCTGCTGTTTCGTCTATGAAGGTATTGTTGTCTCTTTGCTCAGCTCACCTCTTCATGTCTTCAAATCTCAGTGGTTCGTTCACGTTACACTGACAGTCACATATAATCTTAACCAATGTGCACAGTCTGAGCTGATAGGAGCCATGATAATTAGTTCACCTTTCACGTCTTCTGGTTCTTGAGTCGTTCGTTCATCACGTGACAGAATGACTCAAACTCGAGGACTCGAGGAACGGATCAATTCTTTTTCCGGCTCTAAACGCATATGATTGGCCCGTGATGAACGAATGACTCAGACCCGATAGAGGACTCGAGAGAGGAATAGATCAATTCTTTTTCCGGCTCTAAACGCATATGATTGGCTTCTGCCTTTCCGCAATGAACGACTCAAAAGAATTTAATAAACGATACAGATGTGCGCATATGCGGATGAACGAATCACTCCCTGAGAGGACTCGTAGATCCCGAGTCATATTAAAGATTTGTTCAAAATGAACGAGTCGTTCATGAACGACCTATCACTAGTTCATCTTCAAAACACAAGTTAGGATATTTTAGGTGAATTCAGAGAGCTCCCTCATCCTCCATAGACCGCAACAATCCAAAAAAGAAACCAAAAACATTTCTCGTGATTTGTGTGGTTCATTTTTTTGTACGCAAATACTTTTTCTCTTCCACATTAGGTCAGGGTGGTTGATTATTTGGCAGTATGGCATATTGCCAGTAAAACAAATCACTCATATTGCCTGTGGTAAAAGCACACCTTAAATAATGAATTAAAGAGTGAAATGCCTGCTATATGATGAATATTAGATATACCTAGGCATAGCTAAATAATACAAGTTGTAGTACACTACCTGACAAATGTCTTGTCGCCTATCTAAGTTTAAGGAACAGCAAATAATAACTTCTAGTTGATCATTTGGTATCAGAAGTGGCTTATATGAAAGGCAAAGGCCTGTAGATTACACTTGTTTGACCAAAATAAAATATGATCATGTCTTGATTTATAATTCTGACTCTGCTTAGACTAAAGTCTTGTCACTGAACAGAAATAATGTCCAGTATAGAATATAAAGTCCTGCTGCAGTGGAGACAGAATGAATATTGTGTCTGACTCCATCATGAGCTTGGAGGACTGCATCCATACATCTCTGACATGACTCAAATCACTGATTAATAAAGTCATCTGGAATGTAAAAGTAAGCGTTCTTGCAGGAGTCCCAGAGTTCATCAAGAGTCTTTGGATTCATCTTCAATGCCTCTTCCTTCATCTTACCCCAGACATGCTCAATAATGTTCATATCTGGTGACTGGGCTGGCCAATCCTGTAGCAGCTTGACCTTCTTTGCTTTCAGGAGCTTTGAAATGGAGGCTGAAGTAGGAGAAGGAGCGCTATCCTGCTGGAGAATTTGCCCTTTTCTGTGGTTTGTAATGTGAAGGGCAGCACAAATGTCTTGATTCCTCAGGCTGTTGATGTTGCAGATCTCTCGCACGCCCCATACTGAATGTAACCCCCAAACCATGATTTTTCCTTCACCAAACGTGACTGATACCTGTGAGAATCTTGGGTCCATGCTGGTGCCAGTAGGTCTTCTGCAGTATTTGTGATGATTGGGATGCAGCTCAACAGGTGATTCATCAGAAAAATCCACCTTCTGCCACTTTCCCAAATGATCAACTAGAAATCAAGTTATTATTTGTCGCTCTTACAACTGGGATGGACGACAAGACTTTTTATTACATGGAAACATGTATACCGTGAGCCTCAAACACCAGTTTCCATGTTCTCATGTAAATCCTGTGAGTGTAAAATTGGCTGCACCACCAGTTAGACTCTACTAAACAGGACTGCCGGTCTCGATATGAGCGAGTAGCACACACCTCAAGACGGCTCCTTAAAAAAATCTTTGTCAGAACATCTTTTCAAAAATTGTGAGCATTAGCAATCTTATTGTCTCACATTCTAGAAACTATTAACCAACTTCAGGGTTTAATTTATCCAGTTTTCTAAATTTGACAACCAAATCTCAGAAAAGCCTGGACCCCAGGCCGTGAGTCTTCTAATGAGGAAGAAACGCCTGAAGAGGATGCTCCAGAGGCCGGCAGTTCAGTCATCCATAACGCGATATCTTTATTCCCTCAATCAAATCAGATAAGGAAACTATAGATTCCAACAATTAGATAAACATCATTGCATTTTCGGTTTATCACTACAGTCGTTTTTAGGTAAGAACTTAATATAAACAAAAAGAAATAAAATCTTGGATTTGTTCGGAAAAGATCAGATTTATAGTGTAAATGCAGTCTTTAATGTGTGAACCAAAAAACCCATTTCAAATGAGACATTTCTCAAAACATCCTAATTTTTTTATGGCGAACTCTTTTTAATTTGATCTCAGAGCAAACCAGAAAATCTCAAAAACATGTTAAAAGTTGAAGTTTGACTAAAATCTCTGCTGTCGATGGGCATTTCAAGCGGACGGCTCTATTTGCGCTGTAATCTCTGCTGTCTATATGAATATAGGAATGCATGAACCGTCCCTCAGTGCTGCTTTTTAAGATTACGATTTTGTAGATTTTTGTATTTGCACTATATTAATATTCAACACTGTTTACCTTAGGCTCAGTTAAAGTGTATTGCCTTTTTAGTCACAACTCGCTGTATATATACATATCTATATATATATATATATATCTATTGAGATGGCTTTATTCTCTTATAGTATTGATGGGACGTAGAACGTACTGTAACATTTCTGTGGAAACATATCAAAACCAAGATTTGTATTAATATCGAAACTATTTAACATCTGATGAATGATTGTTTTATTAATGACTCAAAATCATTAAATATGTCAGCATATTTGTTTACTTTTGTTTTCTTCTTCTAAAGGTAGAAACAGTACAACAGTTTAGAAAGCCAAATTAATGGATTGAATAATTATTCATTCATTCATTTTCTTTTCGGCTTAGTCCCTTTATTAATCTGGGGTCGCCACAGTGGAATGAACCACCAACTAATGTTTCCAGCATCCATACACGCTCATTCGCTACGAACAATTTAGCCTACCCAATTCACCTATAGCTGATGTGTTTGGACTGTGGGGGAAACCAGAACTCCCGAAGGAAACTCACGTAAACACGGGGAGAACATGCAAACTCCACACAGAAACGCCAACTGACCCAGCCGAGGCTCGAACCAGCGACCTTCTTGCTCAGGCATCAGCACTACCTAATGCATCACCAAGTGTGATTATAAAAAATAAAATGTATACAATTTTACCAATAGAAGTTACATTCACAGGCTGCTGCAACACAACTGTGTTTAAGCCACTTACAAATGTGATTTTTGCATAATAGATCCCATTTCAGTTGTAGTGTAAGAGTCAAAATTATAATTTCTTTTTAATGCAAAAAAAAAACAACATTAGAATATTAAGTAAATTAAGTAACTATCATGTTCCATGGAGACATTTTGTATTTTTCCCACCAGAAATATATTAAAGCTCTACAAAATGTATATTGCTAAGAGCTTAAATTGGACCATTTTTAATCGATTTTCGATGTATTTGTGTTTTCTTTTTTAACCTTCTGATTTTAAACAGTTGTTTCTCAGCCAAATAATGTCGTCAACAGAAATCATATTTATTCAGATGATGTATGAATCTCAAGTTCATTCACTTTCTTTTCGCCTTAGTCTCTTTATTAATCTGGGGTTGCCACAGTGGAATGAACCCCCAACTTATCCAGCAGGTTTTACGCAGCGGATGCCCTTCCAGCTGCAACCCATCTCTGGGAAACATACATACACACTCATTCACACTCATACACTACAGGTACCCAATTCACCTGCACCGCATGTCTTTGAACTGAGGGGGAAACCGGAGCACCTGGAGGAAACCCAAGTGAACGTGGGGAGAACATGCAAACTCCACACAGAAACGCCAACTGACCCAGCCAAGGCTGGAACCAGCGACCTTCATGCTGTGAGGCGACAGCACTACCTACTGTGCGTCTTCCTGAATCTCAAGTTTTCTCACCATTTTGTTCAGTAGTAATTCATTGACTGGTTTATTGTCTTCTTTCCCTCCAGCGTTTCAGCTGACCTCAAAACATGAAATCTGATTTTACAGTTTAAAAAAAAGACATGAAAAATAATCTTTGGGCAGTTCATGCACAGTAGACGTCTTAGTATAAAATTACAAGAAAAAATACAAATAAATAAACTGCACTGTGAAATATTTACAATCAAGACAATATAGTCCTGGCAAATCTCATGCGTCCTCCAAAAATATACAAACACTTTTGAAGGGGTGCGAAACGTAAAATATCCAGAGGTCACCAGTCAGTCTTTAGCCATCCAGAAACACAAGGACGTGTAAAGGCATCTTGAGTAACACATTTGACTTGTTCAACAGCGGGTTGAACTTCCTCCGTTCAAAACTACACAAGTCCAAATTGTCTGCAGCAGACGCCAACAGTCCAGCCTGATCTAACGAGGAAACGCAAGTATTTTACGTTATTTCACTTTAGTGGCTAATTCATATGAAATCGTCCAATTTCAGTCTTACAATAATGTACGATTTTTAAAAGGAGGCGTGGCACCAAATCCCGCCCCTGAACCCAACCATCACTGAGTAAATCATACTAAAATGTACGAATATGATCGTACGAATTCCTACGAATTAGCCACTAAATCACAAAGTTACGAATTGGCACGGGATAGCATTGGACAGTCTCATGAGTAGCTCTCGTTCTCATCCCACGAGGTCATCCACTGCTTCTTCTCAAAGGGATCTAACATGACCTTCCCGTCCTTCAAGAGGCGCGTCTCCTTACGAATCCTCACCGCGTGATATTTGGGAACGCTGTCCTCGTATTTGGAGCGTTTGAAAAACCCACACTGGCAAAGAAAAAAAAACAGAAACACATGTTAAAGTTTAAGAACGTTTTGAAATCAGTCAGCGTTAAATGTTAAGTGTTCCAGTCCACTTCTTTTGCGAAAATACAAACTCTCCCGGAGTTAAACTCTTGAGTTTGACCATTTTTGATTCCATTAAAACCAATCTACGTGTCTGGCTGGGAGCACTTTTATCTTAGCATAGATCATTGAATCGGATTAGACCATTAGCATCTCACTCAAAAATGACCAAAGAGTTTTGATCATTTTCTTATATAAAGCTTGACTCTACTGTGGACTAAGACCAGCATAAACTAACTAGATGCTACTTTCAAGGCCAATATTGCTAGGAACTATACGCTCATACTGGCGTAATATTCAGGGTGCAAATTACAGGGGGGTTTGGGAGGGATTGACTCCCCCTAATTAATGCTTGATCCCCCTGAAGGCGGTCAGCCCTTTAATATTGAGAAGTCGTTTTCTTTGATCTGTATTTTATTTAATACTATTAATAATTAAAATAATAGATGGAGGTGAAGGTCGCTGGTTCGAGCCTCAGCTGGCATTTCTGTGTGGAGTTTGCATGTTCTCCCCGTGTTGGTGTGGGTTTCCTCTTGTTGCTCCAGTTTCCCCCACAGTCCAAACACATGGGGGAAGGACTAAGGGGTAGAATTGGAATTGGGCCTAAATATCACTGAAAACCTAAATAGATTTTATTAATGAATTAAATGTAATTTAAATAAATACATATATTTAATTAACTGAATCGTGTTTTACACAAACTAACAGTACAATGTATGATTTGCACCTTGATAATATTCAAGGAACTTTGCTGCTGTGCCATTGACTAAAGCAGGCACAATGATAGCAAGCAGTTACTCAATAGCCGCGTTTCCACTATTGCGTCTAAACGAGTTTGCCTGGGCCAGTCGCGTTTCCACTGTCCCTTCTGGGGCCTGATCGGGCCAAAGTGGGGCTTCTTTAGGGCCAGCAGCTGACTTTTTTCAGCCTGCTGAATACCCGGGTCATCCCTCTGTTAGTAGTCAGACCACTCGATCCACGATGCCAACAGTCGGTAAATGAGTAAACAAATATAATGAATGAAAAAAACAAAGGCCTGTGCGTATAGACTCATAATGTAAAGCTGTACAGTACCCTGTCGTTTGTTTGTTTCGGTTGTCTCCATTTTAATCATTACATAATGATGCAGTGATGTGCCTTTTCTGCCTGCCTGATTCCCGCTGAAATAGGCGGGTTGCGTGATGTTTGATTTAGGGGGTGTTCTGGGGTGGGGTTTGCGTGTGGGCACTGTGAGCTACTAGCCTGTCTGTCACGATCACCAGCGATCCAGGCTGTGCAGACCAACACACAGTATTGCATAGAACTACAAATCCACCAATAAATGGACTACAGGATCCAGTCATGCACCACTTACACACCTGGCCTAGATCCCCATGATTGCAGACTGACACAGCTGAAACTACTCATGAACTGATTACAAGGACTATTTATACAGCACACACACACACTTCAGTGCTGAGTCTTGTTTACTGTTTTTGTGACATTACAACCCGTTTCCTTTGTCTTGCTTTGATGTGTTTTGACCCTTGCTTTGTTTGTCTGTTGATTTCTGTCTGCTGCCTGCCTTTTGACCATCTGCCTGTTTATTGACCACGACCCTGGATTGCCTGTATACATCTGTTTGCTCCTGTGTTGACTGTTGCTTGCCTAACCCTCCTGCTAATAAACCTGCTTTGGATCGTCACACCTGTTGTCAGCGCCACAAGTGGAAACACAACATGATTTTGGCCTCACTGCTCAAGCTCCTGGACTATTGGCACGGCCTGGCCTGATAAAAGCCCTGGCTCACTCTGGCCCGACAGTGGAAATGCGATTATTGGGTACCTTATTTGGGTATCTTAGCACACAATGTAAACAGAAAAGTCGAGCTCCAAATAAGGGAATTATTAAATATTCCTTGGTCATGTTTGAACGAGATGCTAATGGTCTAATCTGATTCCATGCTCTATGCTAAGCTAAGCTAAAAGTGCTCCTGTCAGACCCAGACATCGGCTAAATGGATTTAAAAAAATCTGTTTAACTCTAGGAGAGTTATATAATGAGTCTGCTCTCATAAAAAGTGGAGTGTTTCTTTTAAAATATGCTTTGATTAACAGTGAGAGACGGGACATGCTTGACAAAACAGTACACGTAAAAGCACACCCAATCAACACGATACAAAACAGAGCAGCGCTTCACACGCACGCTGGGAAAGCATGTGTCTTTTGTTCTTCCTTTTGTCAAAGCACAGGATGAGTTAGTGAGTTAGGCCACACGTCATGCAGACACAGATCTGCTGTAGCGACTGGTCTTTTTACCATGGTAAGGAGAGCTAGGCCTCAGTGGACAGTTTGTCTGAGGGCTGAGCGTGAATCTCAGCTTTGTGAAATGCGGCGTCGTACTCGTCCTTCTGCGCCCGCTTGAAGAAACCGCACTACAGAGGGGGCAAAGTCAGGGGTCATTGCAAAACATGTCATGTGGAGGGTCCTGCAATGTAAAAAATGCTGGGTTCCACACAATTCCTTCATGCTGTCCCAACACAAATCGATTAAGTTACTTAATTGTTTTATGTTCAATCCACTTATATTTTTAAAAACAGCTGAGTTGTTCCCCAAAGAAACCCTCAAGAAATGTATTGATAAAGCTCATTTTAAATACAGCGGGGGAAATAAGTATTGTACACGTCATGTTTTTTTTCCATTGAGTAATATTTTCTAAAGGAGCTGTTGACATGAAATTGAACCAGATTTTGGTAAAAACTTAAACATTCATTCATTCATTTTCTTGTCAGCTTAGTCCCTTTATTAATCCGGGGTCGCCACAGTGGAATGAACTGCCAACTTATTTAGCAAGTTTTTACGCAGCGGATGCCCTTCCAGCCGCAACTCATCACTGGGAAAAAAAACTCAAAACAATACAAACATAAAAACAAAACAAAATAAATCTGATAAATGAGTTCTGCGTAATAACAATGAAAAGGACAGAAGGAGAAAGTGCTGAAATACTGAAATGTGTTTAATACTTCATATAAAAGGCTTGTTTGGTGACGGCAGCTTAAAGACGCCTCTGATATGGAGAATGAAGTTACATGCTTTGCTCAGGTGTGAGTTTGTCAGACTTCAACAGAATGTCAAGGTCTTGATGGTTCTGTGGGTCTCGTCTATCAAATCTGTGCTTTATTTTGTATTTTCTTTCGGATTCGCATCAGGTGATTGGCTGGGCCATTCTACAGCTTGATTTTCTTTCTCTGAAGGCATTTGAGAGATTGCTTGGCTGTGTTTTGGATCGTTAGCTATGTTTCCATCCAAAGATGCGAATTGAAATTATGCGCAAAACTGGAATATCGTATAAAAGACGTGCGAATAAAGCAGTGAAGTAGTCAAAGAGAACAAAATCGTCACTTCCTGATGAACTGGCCTGATGAAATATCAAAAGGAAAAAACGTGATTTGCTAGGGTAGGAGAAGCTGCGTGTATTTTTTCTTTATTTATTAAATGACTTGCGCTTTAGAAGACAGTATTAAGACATGTGTAACCTCGCCGGTCCTACAACCACCCAACCCGCTCCAAGCTGGTATCGAACAGGCGACCATCCGCAAGGGAGTCGGGTGCTCTACCAAGGAGGCTTAAGGTATGGCCTGTAGCGTCTGTCGCTAGAGCACCTTTAGAGGTCAGAGGAGTGAGGTTTACCTGCACAGCACTTACTAGCTGGCCTATGCTACACTCACCCCTTAAACCTCACTCCCATCCGGGTCACGGCACCAATGTAACCCCGCTGGTTCTACGCCACCCAACCCGCTCCGAGCTGGTATCGAACCGACGACCTTCCGCATGGGAGTCGGTTGCTCTACCAAGGAGGCTAAAGGAGTGAGATCTACCTGCACAGCACTTACTAGCTGGCCTCTGCTACACATGCAATAAACGTACGGTGGCATTTAAAGTTGTGAGGCATGGAGCGCAGACGCTCTTTACTACTCTCAAGATAATTAATAATATATACTGAAATGGTTAAGCTGTTTTAGATTGACCAAAATAACGTTTTAGATGCTTTACACTGTGGTCAGCCGCTTGATTTGTCCATTCACACTCATTTTTACCATCACTTGATCTCTTATAGTAAAATCACACGGCTTGTTTAATGCGCATACTGGAATTTGTTCAGTAAAACTGTTTCCATAATAGTTTATGCAGATCTTTTCTTTTCGAATAAAAAGTTTATCCTACTCAGTATTTTATGCGCATTTTCAAAATAAGTGGATGGAAACGTAGCTAATGTCTTGCTGAAATGTCCAACCTGGTTTCATCTTCATCCTCCTGCTAATGTAAATGTTGAACTAAAGCAGCTGATATTAATTTACACTGAGGAAGGGCAGAGGGTTGCTGAAGTAGTACTGGGAGATTTCAGCTGCTGTCTGGGCTTTCCATGACCTCCCTTTCTCCATGTGTTCAATACTTTTTTCCCTGTGTCATTTAATTTTTATTACACATAACTTAATTTGTAAACTAATTAATCTAGCTTTCTTTGAATATATGGATATTTTTGGTTCCTATCAACGTCTGGTGAAAATTTCAAGTCAACGTCCCCTTTAGAACCATGTTTTCTTAGAAAAATAGTGACATGTTCAATACTTATTTTTTCCACTGTATGTAGTGCAAAAATCATTTTTGACTCTACTAGGGCTGCACGATATATAATTTCAGCATCAATATTGCAAAGTGCCAATCCGCAATAGTCACATCACAGAATATGCAATATCAGTAATGCTTTGTTTTAAGGCCTATGACGCAGCTCAGAAATCCACAGATTTTTACAATCATTGAGTCTATTTGTTTATTATCTATTTATTATAAATTTGTGTACATTTATAGTTATTCAGTTTTTAAATAATTTTTTGTAAACTAAATTGTCCGTAGTGTAAGAGTGTGAGAGTGTATGGGTGTTTACCAGTACAGGGTTGCAGCTGGAAGGGCATCCGCTGCGTAAAACATATAGTGGAAGAGTTGGTGGTTCATTCTGTTGTGACAACCCCTGATAAATAAGGGACCAAGCCAAATAATTGAATTAATAAATAATCTAATTCTGCGATGTGACTATTGCGGATACACACATTGCGATATCGATGCTCTACCGCAGTGCACTCTAAAACAAATGCTGATTGCTGCTGTTTGAGTCTAAAGTATGCACAAACCCCACCGTTGGGTTAAAGTGTAATTTACATTTAATTATCAACACGAATCCAACATTGTGTTCGTCCATATTTAACTCAACAGTGGGTTAAGTGTAGAGAACAAAAATACCAGGAAACTCAAAGGCCACCATCATCGTTTGGTAAGCAACACTGTTCAGAACATCTTAAATAAAACGTGTAAGTTTGAAGGGTGAGGAAATGATGGAACCTATCCACTTAAGTAACACTCAGCCACATATATGATCTTGCTGGGTAAGGTTTACTTCATTTTTACATGCACGAGTGCTGAATTTACCTTCCAGAGTAGCAGAACTAAGAGAGCCAGCATTAGGATTCCAGCTAGAACAGCCACTAGAATGATCCACCACGGCACTCCTCCAAACGGAGTCGCTGTCGTCTCCGGGAACACCGTCAACCTCACCTGCGCATGAAAATTAGTCGTTTAATTTAAGTTTTTGACTCTTCTAAATCATAGAAATACCACAATATGTTTGCAGATATGTACGTAACATGCTAAGTGAAGGTACTTTTTTTTTTTTTGTTTATCTTAAAAGCAAGGCTAAAGTCAGTTTTTCTGATTTGAAAATGTGCGTTTAGTATCAGAATGTCTGTCTTTGTTTCGGTCTCTCTAACCAGCCCACTGCCAGTTTACTCAATTATATTTCAGCATCCTAGGTTGCCTTGGTGGAAAACAAACTAGCTGCGTCCCAAATGGCACACTATACACTATGCACTCATGCACTATGTACTTATGCACTTCCACACTCAACAGGATAGTATATGTATGTAGTGTCGTCCCAAATGGCGCACTAATGTTTTTTTACTAAGTGGAAATTTAAACCGTTTCCCTGATGACGTTTGACGGTTGCCAAATCAGTGAAATAAACGACCGAATTATCAAATAATACCTGCCATGAGTATAACCGCATTCACCATCGGGAGGCGCTATAATCACTCTTGTAGGAGAATTTTGCTTTCACCATCCAAAATAAATAAAGTTATCCAACATGTGCATCCGATAGCTCCGCCCCTTCTGCTACGTAAGCAAACCTGTGGTCGTTGAGTGCGTGAAGTGTCCATCATTACACACTTCATTTTAGCGGCTGAATGAGTGCATCATCCGGATAATTAAAGTGCACTTATTTTTTGAGAGTTTTCAGTGTGAACACACTACTTACACTATTTATACTACAAAATGGCATAGAATAGTGCATAAGAATGCGATTTGGGACGCAGCTACTGTATTTCATTTCAGTCTTGAAAGCTGTCTTAATGTTTGCAGCTGCGGCCGAAAACGCGAGCTCTAGCGGACAGTAGCAGTCTCCGAACTGAGACGCGGATTCAGAGTTATAAAAATCCCCATGAGGTGGTCTTTAACTAGCAAGAAGTATAAATATTACAAATGTAAACATTAGCTAATATTAGCATCTTACATTAGATGCTAACATTAGCATCTTACATTGTAACACCAAGTTTAGCAACACAAAACATTCAATGATCCAACCAATTACCCAAAGGACAGTATCAAGCCCCGTTCTACTTTTTTTTTCTAATTTCAGAAGCAGTTTCATGTCAGAATAAGATTAAATAAAAGTACTATTACAACTTCTGTTTCATGCTGACTTCAAACACTGTAGATTTAAATTTACATATTTGTCAGATGCTTTTATACACAGCTTAATTTTACGTTGACTTCCCCAATAGCACAGAAGCTAAACATCAGTTTATCAGTTCTTGTTTTCCCTGGGAATCAAACACACAGGGCCGGAGCAAGCTGAACTGCCGCTGTAGGCAGAGGACGATCATGCCGCCCTCAACCCCAATGTGAAAACGAAAGTGACCGGTTATGAAAATGAAGTGAGGTGTCGCGGACCTCTATTCTGCCGGCCTATGCACGGATATAACTGAGGACGCGTGGGTGCTGAGGGAGGGAGGTGTCGCGAACGCCACCCTCTCTATTCTGCCGCACTATGCGTGGATATAACTGAGGATGCGTAAGTGTCGCGGACCTCTATTCTGCCGCTCTATGCGCGGATATAACTTAGGACATGCGGGTGCTGATGGAGGTGTCGCTGACGCCGCCCTGTCTATTCTGTCGCCTATGCGGGAATATATCTGAGGACGCGGGTGGTGAGGGAGGTGTCGTGACGCCGCCCTCTCTACACTGCCGCCCTAGGCGGCCGCCTAGGTCGCCTCTATGGACGCGCCGGCCCTGCAAACACATAAGCTTGGTTTCACTAATATCGTGCTCACAACAGAATGGGCTAATTATTTGACCAATCAAAGCAGACTCTCAGAAGGGTGGGATTTAGAAAGGCTGGATTCTTATGGTGTGTTCACACCAGACGCAAATGAAGTGTCAAGTGCAGGTGATTTACATGTAAAGTCCATGCAAAGAGGCAAATTTACATCCTAAATGAGGTAGCGTGAATAGAACTTTTTGTGCCTTGGAAAATTGAGTTGGAAAATCTGAACTTTATCAGGCATTCGCGACACGTTAACCAATCAGAAGCTTGCTCTTGTAGGGGCGTGATTATGATGTCAACACCAGACAACAGCTCATCAAACTGGGCTGGGCTCAGTCGGAAGCACCGCTGAAAGCTTCTATCATCCAGGTACAGTTTCTGGAGGAGTTGATGAACTCACAGAGCTGGGTGCACCTCTGAAAGGATCTAGTGGACTCAGACACGACGGCAAACGAATCTGTTTATAAGCCTTCCTAAAGCGCAGCTACGCTCTCAATCAAATCCATGTCATGCATTTAGCAACGAAACTAGGGCCACTAACAGAAGGCAGAAACCCTGCCCATGATGCCTAGCCCACAGCAGACAGAAGCGAAGACAGAAGTGAATTTCATGAGCAAATTTGACGCGCGAATGACGCTAGTAAACTTAAAATGTTCGTGCATCTTTTTATGTCTGAATAGGGCAATTTATTTATGCAAGACACATCTGGTGTGAACACAGGATTAATGCAACTATTTTATGAATTTGTTTCTTCTGTTGAACACAAAACAAGATATTGAGAATAACAAGATATTAAGAATGCTGGACAATAAGCAGCCGTTGACATCTATGGTAAGGACAAAAATACTATTGAAGTCATTGGCTGTTTTTCCTTCAGTATATATTGTGTTCAACAGAAGAAAGAAATATGTTTGGATGAGCAAATGATGACAGACTTTTCATTTTTTGGAAACCAAGTTACCTGAGTTTCAGGATTTTTCAGGACGATATTCTTGGCAGAAACATCCAGACTTATGGAGGCTTTCACTATGATATCAAGGTAATTGTAGGATGCAAAATCCTGTTTTAAAGAGAAAGACAAGACATTATTATAACAATCAGACAAAAGTTCTTTCAAGAGTACAAAAATGAGCTCTCTTCATTGTCCAAACCTCAAGGAAAGTGGAGTTCCACAGGCGGGATTTCAAGACGATGACCGCAGTACTGTCCAGACCCTGTAGAGGGCACTTAATCTCCACACATCTGGCATCCCCACTGCAAGACTGTAAAAATGACGATAAAGTTAATTTCCAGAAGCTGATTGGGTGCTATCGTTCTTAAAAATGAACATTCAATACAGATATAGATTAAATAAATCTCAGTACCAGGATCTTATGTTTGCGTTTGTCAGTGAAAAGGGATATTTTATTCCCCTCAGACGGTCTTCTCTCCTCCAGCTCCCGCTTTTTCCTGATTGACGAATCCTGAAAGTGTCACAGGTCTCATTTTTAGCATGTTTTAGCAAGATAGGTTTCTTAAAAATGACAATTAATGCTCTTAATAGAACACTCTTTAATCAAAACTCTGCTCAGATTTGAGGGAGATGCTAATGGTCTACTTCAAGTCAATGACCTATGCTAAGCTAAAAGTAATACAATCAATTCTCAAAGGACAACATCAAGCTCCACCCAACATTTTTGACTAATTTAACTCAGATATTCACAATACGTCACAATAAAGAGAAAAGGTACTATTTCAGCTGAACGATAACACTGTAAATTTACATATATGGTAGATGCTTTTATGTAAAATAGCATTAAAGCTACACATAACGGTTCTTGTTTTCAAGACACACATGCTTGGCTTCACTAATGCCATGCTCACAACCAATCACAACAAATCATCTGACCAATCATAGCAGGCTCTCAGAAGGGCGGATTTAAATGGCTGGATTCTTAAAGCAGACTGTTATTGTAGGAGATATCCGAAACAAAATTAGTAAAACTTTGAAACAGCATATTAAGGGGCATTTTCCCTGCTGAAAAAAACAGCTTAAACAAGCCTAAGGTGGTTGACTGGTTTTAGCTGGTCAACCAGTGTAGTTTTAGAGGGGTTTTGGCCATTTCCAAACAGGTTTCCAGCCATTTCCAGCCTGGTCTTAGCTGGAGATGACCAACTAAAACCAGCTTGAACAGTCTGGGCAGACTGGGAGCCCAGCCAAAACCAGCTATGTCCAGCTAAAACCAGGCTGGTCAAGCTTGTTTTAGCGGGTCATTTTCCAGTCTGACCAGCTAAGACCAGGCTGGAAATGGCTGGAAACTAGGCTGGAAATGGCTGACTGGCCTAGACTGGTTTAAGCTGATTTTTTCAGCAGGTTTGTATAAATTTAAAGACAAATGTATTAGCGCTTCTACGAAATGTTTACTATTTTTACTAATATTTCCTAAAATGTACACTTTTTCACACACTAATTTATAATAACTAATACTACTACTACTAATAATAATAACTAATTATAATAATAATTTATTTTGTCATGACAGTACACAATATTTTACAAAGTTATATTGTAAGATGCTGGTAATCAGCTTAAAGTGTATTTTAAAGGCTAAATTAGTTACTAGGCAGGTTAGGCAAGTCATTTGGACAACAGTGTTTGGTTCTTTAGCCAATCAGAAAACTTAATTTCTTAAAAGTCTAATAATATTGACTTAATTTTTCTCAACTTAACTTAATTTTTCCCGAATTAAACCATAAAAGGGAATACTGTTAATAAAATGCCCTTGCTTTGTTGAACAGCACTTGGGAAAATATTTGAAAAGAATGAAAATTTCACAATAATTTAATCACAATAATTAAAATTTCACAATAATTACTTCAACTGTAATTCAACTGTAAAAAAACAATGGATGACGACATTCATTCAGATGCAAACTAGGATATATCTGGTACCTCTCTAAGTTTTAGAGGGTTAATCTCTCTCTCGGGTGAACAGGTCACTAACTGCAGGTCTCTGGTGTTGATCTTCATCAGATACAGCAGCCATTTCCCCACAGAACTTTCTTTGGGCCACTGGATGTTTAGCGAAGCGGTTCCAAAAGACTTCAGAGGCTTTCCTAAATTAATCACCTGCGAAAAAGATAAAAATCAGATTTAAAAAAAACAACTGAAGTGATTTCTAAAAAGGCATATTAAAAATGTTTGTAGTATTTACTCTGAATTCATATTCAATCAAGCTGCCGACTTCCTCCTCCTTCTTCATAGCGCTCATGCCTTTGACTTCACCTCCAAAATAGACCTGAGAGGGCTTGGCGACCCTGATAAACCAGAAGAAAACACAGCAATCAGATACAAACATGAGTGATTGAATGTAACACAGCCTTTAAAATACATTTGATTGCAGTTTCTAGTGAAATAAACACTACATGGCTGTTTTTGACTGTGTGGCGCCATCTTGTGACTGAATAATATGTAGTTTAGTGTATGCTCCATTCAGCCGTTTCCATTTCTGTCAGCTTTGCCTTTAATTTAAGATTTAATAATCTATTACACCTCGGAACAATGTTTTGAGTCTAATTTGTACATTGTGTGGCAAGTTTCAGTGTAATAGGCAGGATGAAGCCCATGCAGGCGTTTTTTATGCAGAAAAAAGGGCTTCAGTCTGCTTTGTGTTGGGCTGCCGATAAGCCTGTCGGGCTTTATTCTGCAATAGCACCTGCCTTGATGTACTTGATCCATTACTTAAAGGATTATTTTCATGTAGTTCTTTGCACGACACCAAATAAACATAAAAAAAACGTTTCAAGCACGGCCAGTTTGCTCAGTAGCTCATCTGGTACGGTTGTTGAGTGCGATGAAGCAGTTCTGTTTCTAGGCATAGGCGAATTTTTTGAAGAGGATGCAAATAATTCAGCTAAAATTCTGTCTGTAAGTGCAAACCCTCTAGTTTGACACCTACATGCTAGATACAGCAGGGCTTGAACTAGCTATACCCCTGAAGAACCCTAAAGGCTGAAACAGTATTATTGTATGATAGTGAACATTAATATTCTCACCTTAGGTGCAAAGAATTCTAGAAACGACCCTGCGGTGAAGCAAGCTTCCACATAAAAACAATGTTAAATTAAGTTAAAGCTACATGGGTTTGCTTTTGAAAACACTATTGGTTGGGTTTAGGGAAGGGTTTAGGTCAGTGGTTTGATCGGTGATCTGTATGACAAGCTCTGCCTTCTCTTGGACACGCACAAGAAGGATGTGTATCTAAAATGTACAATAGAGTAAACACTAAGTGATGTATTTCAGCTTCGCAAAAATGTACACAGCGCCCTCTAGTGGATTTGTTATCAGAAACATGAAATGAAAAGTTACCAGAGTAACGTATTTAATGTTTCGCAAAAATGTAGGCTGAGACAGACACTTCCAATAAGCCTGGGGTTTGGGACTTTTTATCTTTCTTCTGTTGAACACTGTATTATAGAAGTCAATGTTTTTTTCCAGCATTCTTCAGTATGTCTTCCTTTGTGTTCAAGAGACGAAATCAAACAGTTTTGGAACAAGTGAAAGGTGAGTAAATAATAAAAAATATGTAATTTTTGGGTGAACTATCCCATTAAATCTATTATTTCTGTTACATCTGAGAAACAGACGCTTGTAAGTCTCCTCTTAAGATCTCAAAAATATCTCAAAACTGCTTCGATTTTTCCAAGACACCCAAAAGGTGTGAAATAAAGTGATGATACGCACCCTTGTACAGACAGAAGCAGTTCAATCACCACTTTGGCTTTGGCCTTCACTTTGCTCAGACCCTCCTGCGAACTCGTTCTAGGCGACAGCAATAATTTCAACATACATTCATCATACTTAAACAAGCTTTCTGGTGACGTTGACACTAATATATCAAACATATTAAAATCAAGTGTTTTTAGACATACGTTTCCAGCTGAAGATCAATCTCGACTTCTTTGGTCTCGAGTGAGATCTTGCCTGTGCTCAGTATGATGTAGAATGTTACCTACAAAAAAACCCCAACTTTATTAAATTGTTATTGCTGGAAATTAAAATAATAAGGGCATATTTAAAGGTTTACTGACCTCTGAATCCCGTTTAAAAGGGTTTCCCAGTTCACAGTCTGCCAGGGAACCATTCTGATTGGCTGCACAGATCACATGTTTGTCCTACAGGATAAAAAAGGTGGATTGTCGGTTAGTTGTACTGCTGGGTTACTCTTAGGGCCTACTCACACTATGCCATCCGTACCGTGCCCAGGCCCGTTTCTCGGATCGTTTGAGAAGTGTAAGTGCGCTGAATCGGGCTCAAGCACGGTTCACTTGGCCGGCCCTGGCCCAGTTGGAAGAGGTGTGCCTGGCGTGGTACGCTTGTGTGCGAGTGCAAAACGCGCCAAAGCCCGAAACTGAAAGCGAGACGTGACATTTAAGGGTCTGTTTCTGGATTTATTAATCATTCTTACTGTTCAGTGAACGCAAACTGCCGTAGTTTATTAAAGACGAGAACTCCTCACTGCACGACAGCTGCGCGCCTTCAGCAGACCTCCTCATTCCTGCAGCAGCAGCACGAGGGCTTTATGATTGTTTTTGAGCGCTAAAAGTGGCGGATCTGTTCGGCGAAATATCTGACTGCGTGTCCACGCATCCCTAAGGACTGTTTGGTGAAATATTTGACTGCATGTCACTGCATATCAAACGATTGAAACGATATAACTAGAGAAATCTCCACTGTGCTGCTGAGTGAGAGAGCGCTTCTCACTGAACAGCGCAGCAGCGATGACGTAAGCGTGCCGAGGCCCGATTGTGGTGTGAGTGCGGGCCGTCGGGGGAGACGGGAGGAGGGACAAGCGTGCTTTGGCCCGGTTCGAGGCAACTGTACCTAGTGTGAGTACGGCCTTAAAGACCTTTACATTTAGAGTCTACTACTGTTAAAACTTCAGAGAAAATATGGATTATCATGAGTGATTGACTGCAAAAACAAAAGAAAACGTAATTTATGGAGTATAGTTCATCCTAAAATGTTTCATTCTGTCATCATTTACTGACCTTGTTTCAAACCTGTTTGAGTTTCTGTTGAACACAAAGATATACTAAAGAATGTTAGCTATTGAATGTCATAGTACTTTCATAGCACTTTCATAGTATTTAAAAAACAAAACAAAAAACGCACAAGTTTAGAACCACTTGGGAGGAAATGGTGAGAAAACATTAACAAACATTTGGGTGAACTATCCCTTTTACGGTTCTCACTTTAAATATAAAATTCCCTAACTTTCACTGATTTAAAACGCTGAATTTCCATGACCTTTATTAAACAAAAAAGCAGACCACTGTTGTCATCTATATTAATAATATAACATTAAAATAATGTTAGAATACTAACAATGGGTTTTAGATTTAATATCATTTTGCATGACTTTACAGAACATCAATGGATACAGTACAGCCCTCAGATTTTAAAAACAAAAAACTAAATCTGAGGTACTTACAATCAAATGTTCCCATACATATTTGCTAGCTCAATAGTGATTTGACCAACTTTAGATGCAGCTTTCTGTCATCTACTTTGTAACACTCCGTCTTTAAAATGGTAATTTTGGAGACAAAGCCCTTAAAATATAGAATATCTTGACATGTTAGCCTTAGAACATACTAGAACATACAAAATATAGTAAAAATTGACAATTTAAAGTGACAAACAAAAATTTCTGAAATTCCATGACCAGTGCAAAAATATATTAAAAATTCATGACTTTTAATATCTAGAATAGACCTTTTTAAAATCCAGAAAATTCACGAAATTTCATGACACCTGGAAACTCTGGCCAATCAATGTAAAATTGATCAATTTAATCTACTAAAACCACCACCAAAAAAAAAAAAAAAACCTAGAAAAAAGTTTATAGCAGCAACGTTTTTGTTAAATGAACAGTTTTAAAATAACGTGAGAGTTGCCCAACTTCCAAACAAAGGTCCATCCTGAATGAAGGAAAACATATTGTTTTCTGTAAAAGAAAGCTTTAAAAAAAAAAACACTTACGTTAGTTCTCAGAGATCTGAATCCAGAGTACGAGAGAGAATCATCAAAATGGCTGACGAGTTTGGCTTCGTGAGCGTCATCTCCATTCCTGTTCCTCACCGTGACCTCCAGAGCAATGTCCTTCTGATCACTAAGAGAAATTACCGGCACACCGTTCTCCCTGAAACACAGTTCAGCACATCACACAACCTTTCATACTCACTAGTCACTTTAAGCTTTCTGTTATCCCTCATAGCAAAGACTATCATGGCGCATGTATTTATACAAGAGAAATATTGAACACATGAAGAAATAAAGGTGTAAATACACATGGAAAGTCCAGACAGCAGGGAAGGGCTGTTTACATATGCGTGTTTGTGTGTGTGTAATGTTATCCCTTTTAGCAGAGATGCCCAAAGTAGGGCCCGTGTGCCAAGTTGGCCCATTGTAACCTTTGATCTGGCCCACCATCCCATCTGAGAAGAGCGTGAGAAGGATGGAAGGGGTTGGGGCGAATGCCTTGGACAGAGATCGTCATTTCTAATTTTTGCTGCGCTACAAAAATAGCAAACCGAAATGAAATGTTTCAATTAAAAGTTGTGGTATAAGATTTTTTAAAATTGTTAATAATGTCAACGTTGTCGACTGATAGAGTACTATGCAGAAGACATTGGTGATCAAATCAAGGCAAAAACTAGTGTAACTGTTCTGTTATAAATGAGATTGTTTTTGTTTTTACTGCAATAAGTTCATTATAAAATGTAAATAAAATGCTTTAACAGTTAATATAAAACAATATTTTTTTTGTTATTTTTAAGTGTTAGTCAATAAATTAGTAATTTCTAAGTTGGCTTTGACTTGTATTTCATTGCAGACAATAAAACATAGCAACTATATTTACCTTCGGCCCACTAGCCTCAATCAAGTTTAGCTTTTGGCCATTCATAAGAAAAAGTTAGGGCACCCCAGCCTTTTAGCACATGTATATATACAACAGGTAACATAAGTATTGAAAAATGTTTTGACTTTTCCTAGAAAATACATTTCTAAAGGAGCTGCTGAATTGAGATTTTCACCAGATGTTGGTTTCAATCAAAACAAATCAGTTATGGAGATGAAATATAAAATGAAATGACACAGGGGAAAAAAAATATTGAACACATGAAGAAATGAAGGTGTAAAAACACATGAAAAGTCCAGAAATCTCTCAGTAGTTTTTCAGCATCTGCCCCTCATCAGTGTAAATGTATATTAATGGAATTAAAATTACACAGGGAAAATGTATTGAACACATGAAGAAATGAAGGTGTAAAAATATATGAAAAGTCCAGACAGCAGCTGAAATCTCTTAGTAGTTTTTTAGCATCTATCCCTCATGAGTGTAAATCCATGTTAACCTTCAAAATTACACGTGGAAAATGTATTGAACACATGAAGAAATGAAGGTGTAAAAATATATGGAAAGCCCAGACAGCAGCTGAAATCTCTCAGTGTTATTGAGCATCTGCCCCTCGTCAATGTAAATTCATATTATCTGGTTCAGTCCAACTTTTGCATTGCCAGATGATGAAGATGAAACAAGGGTGGACATTTCAGCAAGACAATGCATTTCGGCAAGACAAAATAAATAATGCTGCAGTAATGGCCCAGCCAATCACCTGACCTGAACCCAATAGAAAATAAGAACTAAATATCAGAGTTGATAAACAAGACCCACAGAAATGGATTTTTAGACTTTGTTAAAGAAAAATGCAACTCCATTCTCCATACAAGAGGTTTCGTGAAGCTGTCATTACCAAAAAAAGACATTTATACAAAGTATTAAATACATTTCAGTAGTTCAGTACTTTCTCCTTGTGTCGCTCATTTTTCTGAATTGTTTTGTGTGTTTGGATTTTTACCTAAATCTGTGTCAATTCCATGGCAACATCACCTTTAGAATTATATTAACCAGGACAAATCACGACGTGTTCAATACTTATATTATGTAAGACTGTTATAAGTAATGTGTGTGTGTGTGTGTGATGTACTGCAGGTACACACAGAGGCAGAGGAGGAAAGATGTCCTGCTTGGACTCCCTGTAGCAGAACCTGTACTGCAGATTTAAGTTGCTTTGGCAGATGTTGTCCGTCCCACATCCCTCCTTCAGGAAGTTCACCTAAGACAGCAAAGCACATTGCGAGCCTGTGTTCATTAAAATTTCCTGAAAGGACTGTAGTATGTGTAGAATGCTGCTATCTGTTGGTTAGTGATGAACCCTAGGATTACAGTTTACAACAGAAAATGTTCTGTCCAGCAGAGGGCAATAGAGAGCTGTTCGTTTTTCTGGATGTGGCCAACTGCTCATACCAAACCTGATACATTTTGTCAATTTATGTATATATAGGGAGCATCCGGAAAGCATTGATAGAGCTTCACTTTCTCCACATTTTTTTATGTTACAGCCTTATTCCAAAACGGATTAAACTCATTTATTTCCTCAACATTCTACAGACAATACCCCATAATGACAATGTGAAAAAAGAGTGAAGAAGGAAAAAGAGAAGAAGAAAAAGGACAAAGAGAAGGACAAAGACAAGAACAAGGTCAAGGCAGAAGAAGACAAAAAGGCCAAGTCCAAGCAACCGAATAACCAAATGCCACAGAAAAGACCTCGGCTCGAAAACCCAACAGCACATCCACTACGAGGTAAGCTGCTTTTCAATAGTTTTGTTTCAATATTTACAACTAAATGCATAAGCTTGGGGTATAAAACAAGTAGAAAGAGCGCCATCGGCTGTTATAAACTAGCCTAGAGCGCCATCGGCTGTTATAAACTAGCCTAAAGGGCCATCAGCTGTTATAAACTAGCCTAGAGGGCCGTCAGCTTTTAAATAACTAGCCTAGAGTTCTGTCTGCTGTTACAAACTAGCCTAGAATGCCGTCAGCTGTTACAAACTAGCCTAGAGCGCCATCAGCTGTTACAAACTAGCCTAGAGTGCCGTCAGCTGTTATATACTAGCCTAGAGTGCCATCAGCTGTTATAAACTAGCCTAGAGTGCCGTCAGCTGTTATAAACTAGCCTAGAGTGCCGTCAGCTGTTATAAACTAGCCTAGAGGGCCGTCAGCTTTTAAATAACTAGCCTAGAGTTCTGTCTGCTGTTACAAACTAGCCTAGAGTGCCGTCAGCTGTTACAAATAGCCTAGAGCGCCATCAGCTGTTATAAACTAGCCTAGAGTGCCATCAGCTGTTATAAACTAGCCTAGAGTGCCATCAGCTGTTATAAACTAGCCTAGAGGGCCGTCAGCAGTTATAAACTAGCCTAGAGTGCCATCAGCTGTTATAAACTAGCCTAGAGGGCCGTCAGCAGTTATAAACTAGCCTAGAGTGCCGTCAGCTGTTATAAACTAGCCTAGAGTGCCGTCAGCAGTTATAAACTAGCCTAGAGTGCCGTCAGCTGTTATAAACTAGCCTAGAGTGCTGTCAGCTGTTACAAACTAGCCTAGAGTGCCGTCAGCTGTTATAAACTAGCCTAGAGTGCTGTCAGCTTTTATAAACAGCTCTTCTAGCGTTTAAAAACTAGCCTGAAGCATTGTCCATTGTTTAAAACTAGCCAGCAGTCAGCTGTTTAAAATTACACTAGAGCATCGTCAAAAAAATGAGCCTAGAGCTCCATCTGCTCCATCCGCTGTTTAAAAACTAGCCTAGGGTGCTGCTGCCAACTGATGATTACCAATAAAAATGACACATTTTACCTTTTCCTAATAGGACAAATCACCCTGCATGCATGATTATATGCTGTCATGGCTTTGCAATCAAAAAATGTCATTATAATGAAAGTCGATAGGGCAAAAACAGCCCCCAACATAACGAAAGGGTAAGCAATTTGAACAGTACACAATGGTTAAAATGCACTACTCCTCTTCGACTGTAATTTGCACACGTACCTCAGTGAGGGTCTTGTTGGGCACTGTGGAGTCCAGTATTGGCACTAGCTGAGGCAGAGAGCTCTGGCGTTTGCCTCGTTTAGCGCTCTGAATGGCCACAGACACCTCGATGGGAATCGCTCTGAGTTTGTCCCTGATGCCGTCCTAAAAGCCAAGACACAGTCAACAACTCTTCATCAATGATAGCTAAGGCCGAAGACAGTTGACATAATACAATTTAAGTCAGAATTATTAGCCTTCTTGTATAGTTTTCCCCAATTTCTGTTTAACGGAAAGATCTTTCAACACATTTCTAAACATAATAGTTTTAATAACTCATATCTGACAACTGATTTATTTTATCTTTGCCATGATCGCAGCATATAATATTTGACTAGATATTTTTCAACATGCTAGTATTCAGCTTAAAGCGACATTTAAAGGGAAAGTTAATTAGGGTAAAGCTAGGGTAAATAGGCAAGTTATTGTATAACAGTGGTTTGTTCTGTAGACAATCGAAGAAATACAGCTGAAGGGAGCTAATAATAATGACCTTAAAATGGTGTTTAAAAAATAAAAAAATGCCTTTATTCAAGCCGAAATTAAACAAAATAAAACATTCTCCAGAAGAAAAAATATTATAGAAAATACTGTGAAAAATTCCTCGCTCTGTTAAACATCATTTGGCAAATATTTGAAAATATACAATAATTTGGCTAATAATTTTGACTTGAACTGTATCTGTACTGTATTGTATGAATTTCACAGTACAAAACACACAAATCTGCCATCATTTCTGCATCACAGATGACTTAAAAGCTTGATTTACTTGTAATCGGAGTTTGGTTTTATAACAAGCTTTTTTGTTCTGTCCTCGCAGCTCCAGAATGCCGGTCGACTGAAAGTCCTGATCTATCTCGGTTTTGTCCAGAAACACAACTCTAGATGGCAGACCGAGCTTCCTGCGATACCACTCGGCCTCAAATGTGCAGGAAATGGCTGGAAAACAAAGAAATATAAAGACCTCAGTGCTTCCCACAGGTTTGAAATAGACTTGCGGTGGTAGCCAAATTGAAACACATCCTTTACCCACATTAGTTATCTAATTAACTATGAGCGACAAACAAAACATAATTGAATTTTTAACAATAATTGTATTTATTGTGACAATGTTTTATGCTGTTTCTTTTCAATGGGTGAAGGAAAAAATAAGAACTGTTGAAATAAAAAAACATCCACTATTACTGTGATACCATTCAGGAGCCATGTGGCTATGTGACCATGTGGCCCACAGGTAAAGGTAAAATCTGCTTCTCTCTCCTCTTCTCTCTCTATTCAATGGAGAATCTTGCATGGTGCCATAGCTGTGAATGCGTTTGTTTCAATTATAAATCCAGGTAATAGTGATGAATGTCCTTTTTGTTCTCAACGTGAAACCCTATATCATGCTTTTATGTTATGTAACAGGCTTAGTTCCTTTTTTCAGGTCTTATCTAACTTGTTTGTTTGTTTTGGCGAGACATTTTCAATGGAAACGTTTATTTGTGGTTATAAGTATACATGTAAATGTCGTTTTTTTTGTCAGTTATTAAATTTTCTTTTGGGTCAAGCAAAAATAGCAATATATGACACTAGAAAAATACAAGTTTCGCAAAACTCAAGTGGCTGTTTAAAAACATTTTTTTTTTTACTTGGTGAAATCCAGAACTTTAATTGATTTCCAGTATTACAAAACAATGGGTGATCTTATGTGTTCTGAAAAAATTTGGTGTTACAAAGGAGTTTTATGTCAAATTTGTGATGAAAATTTAGAGTTTATGGTTTATTAGGCTGTTTTTAATTTTTATGTGTAACATTTGATTGTATAATGTCTTTAAAATGTTTATTAAAGGCGTGTTGAAAATTCAAATTCTCTCTCTCTCTCTCTCTCTCTCTCTCTCTCTCTCTCTCTCTTTCTCTCTCTCTTTCAAGTTCAAAGCAAACTTGAATGCCAAAGCATTATATATATATATATATATATATAGCCTATGTAATATATTAACATCATCAAATTAATAAAATAATCAGCAAAAGAGAAATAAATGACAGAAAAAGGAATTAAAAACAGACAATATCTCTAAAAATTATAATAATTACAAGATTAAAACTTGTAGATTGTTTAAATAAAGCAAATGCATTGACTAATCATTATTGATAACGTACATATATTCAGACCAGTTATTTCATCCTCTGAGTATATAGTAAAGTTTTTCTGTGTCGTCTAGATTAAATAAATGAATTATTTAATGTTTCTCTCACTCTCGTGTCAGTGCGTGTGCAGTCAGCTGTGAAACCAAGCGAGAGTAGCCTTAAGTAAAAGGCTTAAGTAACGCAAAAACGCATACAATTAATCACAGCTTTAGAAAGCAAAGGTTGAATCCCGGGCATTTTAGGAGATTTAGATTTATTCAAATTTTTTATATCCCAAAAAGGAGCGTCTCTTTGGATCTGCAGAGGACGTGAGACTGTCTGTGGGAGTGTTGACAGGTCTCGCGCACGCACAACGAAACGGTTAAACGAGAGAAGATTTTTCACTACTTAATCGATCACAGATGTTTGGTTATAGTGGAAAGATACAAAGACAGTGTAAAAAAATGTTACTATAGTAAAAAAAAAAAGTGCCACTAAATATACTTGGTGTATATTATATGCTTGTATTTATACCCATGTTTAAATCCTAAAGCTTTTTGAGATCAGATAGATTCTAATTGATTGAAAAACTTTAATCATTTACTGACTGAACAAACATCTTGAAATTGATTTTGATCATCACAGATCTCATTATAGTTATGGTCTGTGGTGTGAATAGACCTTAAGATAAAATCATATTAAACTAATAGATGATGAGAGCACTCACTGATCTTGGGGTTGTAGGTTGCGGGGTTTGCTCTATAGGAGAAACACGCTTCCACTGTCAAGCTGTAAAGAAACACACGTTAATATCTAAACATGGTACACTTATGATGTCTAGCACAGATATACAGTTGCAGTTATGCAGTTTCTTTTTCAAATATTTCCCAAATTATATTTAACAGAGTGAGGAAATTTTCACAGTATTTCATATAATATTTTTTCTTCTGGAGAAAGTCTTTTTTTTTCAGTTTTAAAATGTTTAAAACCATGGTAAGGTCAATATTATTAGCCAATATTAGTCAATATCTGTTTTCGATTAAACTATTATGTTTAGAAATGTGTTGAATAGATCGTCTGTCTGTTAAACAGAAATTGGGGAAAAAATATACAGGGGGGCTAATAATTCTGACTTCAACTGTAAGTAATGTGTGTTTAAGCAGTTCCCCACCAAATACTGTTGCCACATGTTTTCTTCGTCAAGTCAATTTCCTTCGGTGTCACCTTGATGTCTTTCTTGATGCTGATAACATTTTTGGACCTGCAAAGAAGACGGAAGTTACTACAGGGGGGGGCTTTTATTATGCCACAGTCCACCACTTCCTGTTCTTCAGCTTTTGATCATGCGGAGAAGGAGCAGCTCTGTTTTATCAGACTAAATACATTTCAGGCATCAGTTATAATGCTGCTCTGTGCAGTTGAATAAAACACACAACACATTAAAGCCTTGCTGCTGTTTTCTAGAAAACCAAACCAGAAATGGTGGGTGTGTGACGTTGTTAGCATGAACACACAGCACACGCTTCGTCTCACTAGTTAAAATTGATAATTTCTATGGATTTGAACATCCTTCAAAACAATTAGGACAATGCAAGTACATAAGTCAGCAAAACATAGCACTCTTCTAGCGGTTTTTGGATACTCTTTAATGAAACAATCGTACATATTGTACGTTTAGCATGAACATTTAGCATTTTGGTACCTGTATATGAAAACTGTGTCAGAAAGTGACCCCACGGCCAGATCAGGGTACGAGTTGTGATCCAGGTCCATATTTCCAGCAAGGGAATATCCAAACATCTTAGTGTTGTGTTGTTTGCCTTCCAGTATCTGAAAGATAATGTTAGATATTTGCATGAAACTGGCAATCACACTCAAACAAATGAATTTTGCTGTGTTGTTAAAATTTCTCATTTAAAATGAGTTAAATCGACAGAATTCTTACGTTTTTTGAGGGGACAATGTAATAGTTTTATGTTCAATCCACTTAAATTTGTAAAACTGACTAAATTAATTTGACGTATTTGTGTTAGGATGGTATTAAAGGGATATTTCACTCAGAAATTTTTATTGTCATCATTTCCTCATCCTTCATGTAGTTGAGTTTCTTTCTTCTGATGAACAGAAAACATGATATTTTAAGGAAAAAAGGCTTCTAGAAAATTCACTATGAAAGTTACCACACTGTAAAAAGCAATTAGTTGACTTTACTTAATAATTGTAAGAGTTTTCTCCCTTTTTTAAGTAAACAAACTACACTACCTGACAAAAGTCTTGTCGCCTATCCAAGATTTAGAAACAACAAATAATAACTAGACTTCTAGTCAGTGGCGCCCCCAGAAAATTTTCTTAGGGGTGGCCAAGTAAGGCCATAACAAATCTTGTGGTGGCACATAAAAAAATTATGAATTGTGTATATATTGTGAATAAGGAGTAATGTTATATTTTTGTTTTTGGTAAAAGAAATAATGACGTTTTAATGAATTCCAATAATTACTCTTGAAATAATGTAATTTATTCCGCAAGTACAAGTGCAAACCAAATAAAAATCAATATTTAGTCTAAAACCTCTATCAGGTAAGTTATTTCTTGTACAACATACAATATATGCCATGTCTAACATTGATGAATTATGAATAATGAATATGATTAAGGAATGAATTAATAAACCAAACAAAACCCAACAAAATTTTGAAAAGCAGATTTCAAAATGCATCTAGTTATTTATTTTGGATTTGTGGTTTTCAATCAGATGAAACACAACTTTCTCGTTTCAAAAATAATTTCTTAATAAAAAGTGTGCAATCTCAGTGAATCAGCTTCGTCAGTGGTGCTGATCAATCCACAATAATTTAGTGGCTGCATTTTATTTATTCATTTATTTATTGAAGTATTGTGAATTTAAGTAAATACATTTAAATTAATAATATCAGCAACTATCATATTGGGGTGGCCACAGGGGTGGCCAGAGTTTACACAAGGGTGGCCGTGGCCACCCCTGGCCACCCCTTGGGGGCGCCCCTGCTTCTAGTTGATCATTTGGCATTAGAGGTGGCTTATATAAGAGGCAAAGGCCTCTAGATTATGCTTATTTGACCAAAATAAAACATGATCATGCCTTGATTTTTAATGATTTAATTAGGACAGTAAAGGTCTGACTTTATTTAGACTAAAGTCTCATCACTGAACAGAAATAATGTCCAGTATAGAATATAAAGTCCTGCTGCAGTGGAGACAGAATGAATATTGTGTCTGACTCCATCATGAGCTCAGAGGACTGCATCCATACATCTCTGCAATGACTCAAATCACTGATTAATAAAGTCATCTGGAATGGCAAAGAAAGTGTTCTTGCAGGACTCCCAGAGTTCATCAAGATGCTTTAGATTCATCTTTAATGCCTCCTCCATCTTACCCCAGACATGCTTAGCATGTTCATGTTCACAACATGGATGTGCAGCCGACAAATCTGCAGCAAATGCGTGATGCTATCATGTCAATATGGACCAAAATCTCTGAGGAATATTTCCAGTAGCTTGTTGAATCTATGCCACGAAGGATTAAGGCAGATATGAGAGCAAAAGGGTACCTGGTACTAGTAAGGTGGCCGGTGAGTGTATACTGTATCGCCCATACAGAAAAAAACATTCTAACCACATTTTAGCTGATTGCGCCAGCTCTCTATCTCTATGGGGTATATGCCGAAGCATGCTAATAGGACTTTTAATTTGAAAGTAACCTGGGTTAAGCGCTTCAGGCGAATTGAATGCCAATGCAAAAACCGGTGCGTTTAAGGTCTGTTTTCTTTAAAAATCAGCGATCTCCACTAGCTGAGTGATATCCGATTTAAAGTGGGTCTCAGATTGTACAAGAAGCACTGCATTAAATTACATTTCCCCCGCCATGTCTTTATAATATGAGCATTTATTTTACCCCAGTATATTCAATGGAGCTTCTGCGTTAGCCTGCCGATTCTGACGAGCGCGTGCGAGTAAACAGCTTTTTGTCTCGTTTTACGCTTGAGTAACTAAATAAATGCTAAAGTTTATTTAACTGAATGTATTTTAATGACATTACAACATCGATGCTGTATAAGGAACCATACAAAATGGTAAAAAGTTCACAATAACAGGTCACCGGAAGTGTATCAGCATGGGAACAGCACTAGCTCGGCATATACCCTATTGGAGGTGTCAGTAAGGTTAAAACACACTATAGTGCTTACTGTAGTAAATTTTCATGTGGCATGACTGAAAATACATCTGATCGTGTTTTTTACCTCGCACTATTATTGTTAACATTTATTATTATTATTTATTTGTTGAGGAAATCCGTTTTCACATTTCAATTCCAATGCCTAATTATTAAAATTGTTAAAATGACTATAATTAAATGAAATACTTTTAAGAATAAAATAATATGTGTTCTTTGGAAGAGTTTACTTGCATTACGATGCTATTACAGTGTAAAGTGGTCTTAAAATGACAATAACATTGTGTATCACAAAATATTTTGGTGCTATATATGCTGCTTGGGAAACTCCAATAGAAGCATATGCAACAAGGTCATAAAAATAGCTGTTTACATATTTTCAGCACTAGTTGTGTCTTGACCGTAGCTTGCACTGACACAAGCAATAATAAATGATGACTTTTACATTTTTCAGACAAGGGTACAGCTTTATTTACTTGTCTAATGGCAAAGAATATCACAAAAACTACTGCAGATAGACAATCATATTTGCTTTAAAAACACACTGTTTTCAGACTGAGCGCAAAATTACATAACAGGAACGTCTAAATTAAATAATAACAATAATAACATACAGCTAATAACGTTATTTCACCAATCCTGAAAATGGAAAACCTTTTAAACAGGATGACACTGGAAAATGCTAAAACAGATTGAGCCTCGCAGTGCCATTTATTCATTTCATTTCCACCATTACCTGATCCTAATATTTTCTCATTGATGTGTTCCATTAAAACTGCAGAGAAAGAGAGAGCGAGTCTGACCTGAGCCGGTTTGGTACTGATGCCGTCAGCAGATCCGTGATAGATGTACACGCTGCCAAATCCTGAGTCTGCATATGGAGCGCCTACTGCAATATCTAACAGACGAGCCAGAAGAATGTAAAGCGTTAGTTGATGCAAAAATGAAGATTATTTTATTAATTACTCATCATTATACAACCCCAAATCTTTTTGATGTGCTTTGATGATTTTTATAGTTTTTTTTTTTCCAAAATAAACTACATCAATGTTGGTTTTTGCAACACTTTTCAAAAAAGTTTTGTAATGTTGACATTCCTTTTCACAACACTTAAAAAGGAAAATAAGTCAAATTTACGTTATTTTGTACATTGGATTCCACTTTAATGAAAATGTATTAAACAAACTCGATTAATGTAACCATTTAGAAGAAAACGGCATGTTTTACTACAGCTTTTAGACCTAGGGCGCCGCCATTTTGGAATTTCAATGTGTCTGACATCACGGGGTTGGTTCTGTTCCCTCCGCTAAACAGGTACGGTGGAAGGAATGGACTGAACACGGAAACTGCAAAGCCTAATTTAACCCAATGTGTGAAGTTGTGGAGGTGGAGCAAAAGCAAATACAAGCATCAGATGTGTGTCTAATATAAAAATATGTATTAATTACATTTTTCCTTTTTTCCCATTTATTTACCGATCAGTTGATGCGCTTTGGTCCACTCTGTATTACGCTGCCTGACCTAAACTACCTGAAATAACATATACTTGACTGAAAGCTTCATTTCCCCCTTTAAAAGACATTTCCACTGTGTGATGGTCCATTCCAGATGCCTCAGAGCCCAGAGAAGTCTACGACGCTTCTGGACACTGTTAACATATGGCTTCCTTTTGGCACAGTACAGTTTGTACTGGCGTTTGTGGATACTTAGTGTAACTAAGTATTGTGGTACTTGACAAAGGTTTGCCAAAGTAGTCCTGGGCCCATGTGGTGATATCGCTTATAGATGAATGAGGATTCTTGATGTAGTGCCGCCTGAGGGATCAGGCATCACGGTTGTTCAGCCTAGGCTTGCACCCTTGTCCTTTACGCACTGAAATTCCTCCAGATTTCTTGAATCTTTTAATGATGTTCTGCACTGTTGAAGGTGAAATATCCAAATCTCTTTCTCTCTTTCTTTGAGGAACATTGTTTTTAAACATTTCAATCATTTTCTCACATCTTTATTGGCAAACTGGCGATCCTCTGCCCATCTTTGCTCCTAAAGGACTAGACCTTTCTTGAATGTTGCTTTTGTACCAAATCATAGTTACAATCACCTGTTGAAACTATATAAATGATGAGGAACACATTAAATAATGTTTGTTGTATTGTCTGCAATGAAATCAAAGTCAAAGTAAATTCAGAAATCACTACTTTCTTTTTTATTTGCGTTTTCCATATTGTCCCAACTTTTTCTGATTTGGGGTTGTATCATTTTAATTGGTAAACATTTGTTCATCATCATATTTTAGATGAAAAGAGAGCTCCCTCATGCTCTATAGAGTTCCAAGTCAAGTAAAGCAACCAAAAAAAAAACATTCCAGGTGACTTCAACTGTAATCATACGAAGCTCCAAGAATACTTTTGTGCACCAAAAAATCTGTAAAACGACTTTGTCTGCCTAAATCTTCTGCATCATATCAGTGTGCAAGTTTTATACTACGGTCAACATGACACTTGCAAAATTAATGCGAAATTCGGTTAGATGGTGCTGTTAAAAAGGTGGGATAAAATAAGATTGTGTGACACTGATAAAACAAGCGATTGCTCTATATTTTTAATTTCTGTACAGAGAAGCAACGTTTTGATCTTCTATTGGTAGCATGCAACTACATGAAGTGATTTTACAGGTCAGAGTTCAGCAAGATTGAACATCGCAGCAACATGCGAAAGTTGTCAATTGAGCTTGAGGTTCCGGTCTGGTGCATTCGCATGCGCATGAATGGAAGCCAATGTGGAAACATGCAGAGTGACTGTGGCTTAAAGGTCCCATAAAGTGCTTTAAAATGTGCATTTTTTGATTCGATGTTTGATTTAATCTCAACTAAAACATGGAGAGGGCGGGACATAGAGTAGCCCCTCCCCTTTTAAAAAACAAGCCAATATTGTTTTGTTTTATCACAGCTCTGCCAGTGAGAATGGTCGAGTTCAAGTGCATCAAATAAAAAACAAATGAGAAGAAAGGGCCAGGGCATGTAAAATACTAGAGAGCATTTGATTGGTCAAGATTTGAAGAGAAACTGAAGTATGCGGATGGGTACGTACATGCGGAGACGTGAAAAAAAAAAAAAAACGATTGATTTAGGCGCAAGTGACAAACTACAAGCTTTGGATGTTTATATTAGGTTTGTATCTTCTAAACGCAAATTTTGTCAGTTTTAGAGTACACTAGCTAATAAAGATAATTCAAACTAACAGACTGAAACTGAAGCCCCAGTATACTTCAAATGTAATGAAAGAACCAACTTTTCATTTTCCTTTTGGGAGCAAAAAGAAATTATAAACAGCTGAGTGTTTTTGAAAATTCAGCTCTACGCTACAAATGTTGGTGTTGTGTCTGACCTCCATAGGATGAGAAACGAATTTTAGGGTGGAAGTAAATGTTCACCAAAGCAGTCGGAGCTCCAAAACACACCCACCGATTGTGTAAACGCAATGGACCAATGACAGCTCACAGGTGTTTTGGAGTTAAAACTCAATCCCCCAAAAGTTTGCTTTGGTGAGCAGTTTCCGACTGCTGAAACAAATTCAAAAAGAACTTCGTTTTGGCTGGATTTTGTTCAAAATGATTTTGATTTTCATTGAAGCATCCCGGGGCCTTCAATGGCAGTACATTGTATTGACCGTAGTAAACATAGACATTGGGGACCTGATGAGAAGAGAAGATATAGCAAAACCTTTTTATTTGGTGCACAAAAGTGTTCTTGGAGCTTCGTATTATTACAGTTGAACCGCTGAAGACACATGAGACTGTTTTGACAATGTTTCTTTTTCTAAACTTCGAATGTCTCAGGATCCTTTCTGTCTATAGAGGATGAGGGAGCTCTCTTATTTCATCTCAAAATATCTTCATATGTGTTCTGAAGATGAACGAAGGTCTCAGAGGATTTGGATTAACATGAGGGTGAGTAATTAAAACCAGAATTTTGATTTGGATTAACTAATCCTTACTCAATCTAAACTAATCAAATCATAAAAAAAATCAGCTTCAACAAACCTTCAAATGAATCCAGATTAACGTCTCCAATGTTCTCCACAGACAGACCGAACATGGAGTCTTTGGTTCCATTAAGGCGAACAGGAGTGACGTCCCGCCACCGTCCGGCTTTGTTGATGTAAACATACACAGCTCCACCAACTTCCTCATCCCTCTGGAAGAACTGAGGCGCACCGACCACAACATCCTGCCAACTGGACAGACAACCAACCAAAGAAAACACATACATACTTACTTTAAGTAGACAAGTTAGCATACTTAGTTTATCATACTCAAGTACTTTGTCTTATTATTATTAACATTACTTCATTAAATTTCCTTCGGCTTAGGAGTTGCCACAGCGAAATGAACTGCCAACTATTCCAGCATATGTTTTACACAGCGGATGCCCTTCCAGCTGCAACCCAATACTGGGAAACACCTATACACTCTCATTGATAACAAACAGAAATGGTGAGGAGGAGGAGTCTGCTAGGTTGTAATAACTCTCCCCAAACCCCTTTCCCAAGCTTTCTGAATGAAATGCCTATACTTTACTACATCCAATCAGCTCACAGTTGAAAAAACAAGCCACACCCACAATTTTCTCCTTTAATACTCCATTTCTCTAGGAACTAAGTCAAATTGCGAAAAAAAAAAGCAGTTGCAGCTTCTGGTTCATGCAGACTTTAACACTATTAGAGCATGTTGCTAAGATGTTTGTAGCATCTTGTGTGGCTCACCCGTCTCCATTGAGGTCCACCACAGCTACATCATATCCAAATGAAGACGCCAGTCCTGGTCCTTCCAGAATGTGCTCAGGTGTGAGCATGGAGGACAGCTCGCCTTCCTTGCGCAGAAACACCACTGCGCCGCTGTGATTGGCTCTCGGCGCTCCTGACACTATGATGAGTTTGCCTTTCTCTGTGATGCTGTGGCCGGAATCCAGGGAAAATCCTGAAAATGCATGTATGTATGTGAGCTTCAGTGCGCAAACATCAAAGCACAATGCTGTGTCCCAAATCGCAGACTACTCGAGTAGGTACTACATTTGAATTTGACTTTACTACACGACTGTTGGAAAAGTGTGTTCTACACAGTATGAATCTAATTAGTATGAACGAAATTGAGATGTACTACATCCCATCATTTGTCGTTATCACATGACTCTCCTGCGTCAGAATTATCTTATGATATATTATGGGATGGCTTAGTGTTCATTAGATGCACACTTCAAAATCTCACCAGAAGTAGTAGGTCATCCAGGTACTTCTCGCATACTGTTTTTCCCAATAGTATGGCTGCGTCCAAAATTGCTTACTTCCATACTATATAGTACTCTAAAAACAGTATGAAAGCCGAGTAGTGTGTCTGAATTCATAGTATTCGAAAAACAGTATGTAAGAAGTACCCGGCTGATCTACTACTTCCGGCGTGATTTTGAAGTGCACATCCAATAGACGCTACGCTATCCCATGACACAGCTGACGTGGGTAGGTCAAGTGATAATGACAAATGGTGGATGTACTGTAGTACATCCCAACTCCATTCATACTACTCACATTCATACTATATAGAACTCACTTTTTAACGATCGTGTAGTAAATTCAAATGTAGTACCTACTCAAGTAGTAGGCGACTTTGGATGTAGCCTAGAAATTGGCAAATACTACTCGACTTGCATACTGTTTTTAATACTGTACTATATAGTAGGGAACAGTGCGATTTCGGACGCAGCCACAATGTACCTCACACTCACCTAAGTAGCTGTTGGCAGGTACTGGCACTAGATTTGGATCCAGACGGTTTTCATCCCCGACCTCGTAAGGGCCGTCATCAAACAAGCCCATTTCCAGCAGAGTGTTGTTCTTCTGCTCTATACGCACTATACCTGCAGAACAGATGCGATGAGGGTGAGTAGAATGCAATACTGAATAGATGCAAGAACACTTGAGTCCCAATTTATATTAAATGGCCTCAACTATAGATACAGTGCTCAACACGGCTCACAAATCTCTCATTTCAATGAACGTTTTCTATAAGAAGCTTAACAATACTATATGTGTGCATATACATTAGATTAGTCAGTACTGAAGCCAAATCTGCAGCTTATCTAACAAAATAACTTATGATAATTTTCCAAAAACTAGTACACCCTGTATATGTTAGGAAAAATAATTTTAAAAAAAACTAAAAGGAGCAAAATTCAAATAATGAGTGAGAAAAGGAAAACCAAATGAGAAGCATTTTGAAGGGGGCGGGGCATGTCAGAGCATTTGATTGGTCAAGATTTGATGAGAAACTGAAGTATGAGGTGATTTAAAAACAATCATTGATTCCTTAAAGAGGCAAACTGCAAGCTTTGGATGTTTACATCAGTTTCATATTTTCTAAACGGGAGTTTCAACATATCAAATTTTTTATTTTAGTTTCATGGGATCTTTAACAGGGGGAGAATTACACATTGACGATCAGTGAAGTCAACTTAATTTCGGTAGTGTCTGTTTGTGTTATATTCGGGGTGTCAAACTCATTTTAGCCTCATGGAGTAAAATTTATTCCCAAGTGGGCCAGACTGGAAAAATCATGGTATATATAACTTAAAAACAACAACTTCAGATAGTTTTCTTAGTTTTAATAAGATCAACATAAAACAGGCCTAAGGAAAACACGGTCTCACGGTAATTTGTAACTTTTTGATTTGGTGGCTAATTTATATGAATACATACCTCATTCATACAATTTAGCACAATTTGCTTATCACTAAATGATGGTTGGGTTTTTTAAATTGTACATATTTTACATGTTTACATATTGTACAATTAGCCACTAAACTGACCAATGTGAAATAGTTACGTTTCCTCGTGAGAACACCTCAGTGTGCTATGGTAGGGCATAGATGTGGTCTTTCTCGCTGAGAAGGCTGTCACACTGACGTTGAATCAGGAATCTTAAAGAAAACTTTGTGTATGCCAGATTTTACGCTCACGTTTGGATTTACCAACGATGAAATTAACTTGAGAATGTGCGTTAGTCCACGCCAACGTCATGTCTGGCGTTTGTGTATTTCTTGAGTGTGTTTGTTTTATTTCCATTGCTCCTCCTAGAGGCAATTGTGTTTAATTGCACACTACAAAGTAGGGATGTAACGGTATCAGAATTTCACGGTACGGTAATACCTCGGTATGAATGTCACGGTACGGTATTTATTGAATCATTTACAGGAAAAAGCAAAACTTATGAAAATACTCCAAAAAAGTGCCAAAAGTGTCAATGACATACAAATTAGCCATCTATCTGTAAGCTTTGAAACAGGAACTTCAATTTTAATAACAAAAAAATATTAAACCATGTAAAAAAATAAAGTTTCAATATAGTATTGTCGAAAACTCATCACATTCAACATTTAATCACTCACTCACTTAGATAGAGATGGGTTTAAAGGAAAATTATCATATAAATATAATCTGGTAAAAGCTGGTATCTCTGGGCATTTACAATGTCCCCTGCAACAGAAAAAAACCCTCTCATTTGGGACTGAGGTTTCTGGGACAAGAGAGATAGGACTTGGCCCAGGTTGACAGCAGTGGGTAACGTTGTGCATTGTCTTTCCCCCACTTGAGAGGACAAACCATGAGTGAGATAGAGGTCTCATGTCTGCATCAATCTGAACAGTGTGCTGACAACACCGCTATTCAGTACGCGCGCGACAACACAGCTGATAAGAACTCGCGCGACAACACCGCTATTCAGTACGCGCGTGACAACACAGCTGATAAGAACTCACGTGACAACACCGCTGATAAGAACTCACGTGACAACACCGCTGATAAGAACTCGCGCGACAACACCGCTACTCAGTACGCGCGCGGCGACAACACCCGCTTTAGAGTTTTCCAGCTCTTTTTCATCCCCGCTTCTAGCAGCACACTCCATTTCCGCATTACTGGATCTGTAGCGACAACAGACCGCAAGGGATGATGGTCAAGCATGGGCTGATGGGAATTGTAGTTTTCGCTACCTCCCGTTCGCTTCATTCGCCTGAGCTAATTTTCTCAGAAGACCTATAGTTTTACCGAGTCATGCGACTTCGGTAATATCGAAAAAAATTTATATTGCGGTATGACGGTATTTACAATACCGTTACATCCCTACTACAAAGTATCTTTGAGCCGTGCAATGCCAGCTGTATGGGACGGGATCATCCGCATGTCTCCGGCACTGACTGGGTTGATTAATACTGAATGTGTGTCATGGTTAACAATAGAGCACTATGCTGGTGTGCACTTCAGCATTGGGAAACGGGCTCACACATATACTCTGCACTCTGACTACTTCAACAATGTTGATAAGCCGTGATGGGCATTTCTCTCTATCTTATGCTGAACGCAGTCGACCAATCACAATAGACTGGGTCGTCGTAATCAGCTCAGCTCAGACCAATCAGCTCAGATTAGCATCACGCTAAGGAGGGGTTTGGGAACAAATGAATCGCTGGGTATCGCTGGGGTATGGGAGTCGCTGCGATAATAAGATAAAAATAAATGCATATTATAAGACAATGAAAGTGTTTTTTGACCTTGCATGCACATCAGCCTGTTGTTGGAGACTCCCGAAACCAAAATATAACCTCTTTTAATGAATTATAGGGGCTCTTTAAGATGCACTTTTGTCAATTCACTCTCTATACACACAAATACACAATTCTATGCCATGTCTACCTTTCCAGTTGTACGCCCCTGGTGCTCCAAAGATAACGTAATGGTAGTCTTTGGTGAAAGTGGCCGCCAAGCCCTGCTGACAGGCCCCGAAACGCTCATGACCTCTGGTGCGGCCGTCACAAAACTTCCAGTTCCCTCCATCCTCATCCGACTGGTTGTCAATGCTCAGGTCCTGACTAAGCATATAACAGCGCCCCGTGATGTCGCGTGCCTCTTGAGGGGTGTTCGGAAACAGCAGCCGCTGGTAGCGATGGGCACATGTCTAAGAAAGAGGGAAAGAAGGTAGTGTCCGATAATAACACATGACATGCTGTAAATTGTAAATGCCATAGTGCAGGGGTGTCCAAAATTGGTCCTGGAGGGCCGGTGTCCTGCAGATTTTAGCTCCAATTTGCTTCAACTTGCTTTCTAGACTGCCTTGTAAGAGCTTGATTAGCTAGCCCAGGTGTGTCTGATTGAGGTTGGAACTTAACTTTGCAGGACACCGGCCCTCCAGGAACGAGTCTGGACATCCCTGCCATAGTGTAACTGGAAGTCAGTTAGTGGTTCGTTAACATTAAGCTGTTCTTGACGTACCACAATCTTGCCTCCGGGTCCTTGACTCTGAACAGTTACACCCATCCACTGGTTCTCCTTATTCTCCACCCGAACATCAACTGTGAAGCCAAATCAAATCATTTACAGTCTTGTGAAAAAGTTTGGACACCCTGTGAAATCCCTTTTTTTCCATTCAGGACATAATAGATGATCTGAACTTTGGCAGGGCTTAAAAACCTGAACAAGACAATGGCTGTGTTTAAAATAGCCTTGCTACTTTTAATTTGATCGTACTACACGACCGTTAGATAAGTATTTTCTATATTGAGCTTATTCTTCATGCATGAGCGGGCACAGATTCCACTGGAATCTTTTTTGGCTCAGATGCCCGTTCATTCACTTCCATTAATTTTTATTTGTTAAAAACAGCTTGTTAAGGTTATTGATGTTGCAAACTGATATTAGTTCAGTCATACATTCATTCAGTAGACATAAACATTAGATTCGATGATGGGTCACAGTTGTCTAATGTCGGTGAATATAAATATCTAGGCCTTTGGCTCGATACTGAACTGTCCTTTAAACCCCATATTGATTTTATAATTAAAAAGTCATATCGGTGCTTCGGTTCTCTTTATCGTTCTATTAATTGTTTTTCATTTAAAGTAAGAAAAAAATTGATCTCTCAATTAATTTTTCCTATTATTGATTACGCTGATATTATCTATATTAATTCCTCTGATATTAATTTAAAACCTGTCTTCAATTCTCTGTCCATTTGTTTTAAGATGTCCTTATAGCATTGTATATTATACGAAACACTTGGTTTGCTTTAACCTAAGTTCTGCACATAGTATCATTGGTATTTGTTTCTTTTTAAATGTGTTTACTTATTTAAAGCAGTTTTTTGTTCCATTTACATCACCATATTTGCTTCGTCATATGCAACAGAATTATCTTTTTGTTCCCAGAATTTCTACAGAAAGTGGCCGTAGGTCCTTTCAAGAGTTCACACTTAGCTGATAATCAATAAAGCGTATTTGGCATGCTGTCCCGGGAGAGAGCCCTGAGCTCGTAATATCCTCGAGCCCGGGGCTCCCTCCCATTAGAAGGGCGAGAGGGGAATTCGAGGTCAGGTAGGTCTCGAGAACTCCCCTGCTTGTCACCGTGAGAAGTGTAAACTCAGGTTGTATTGGGTGATCATTTGTTTTAGTCGATTGGCTATGGTTTATGTTTTTGGACGGTGGGAGGAAACCGGGCAACCCAAGGAAAACCCACGCGAACACGGGGAGAACATGCAAACTCCACACAGAAACACCAACCAGCCCGATGGGTTGGACTAGCGGTGTTCTTGCTGACAGGCAACAGTGCTAGCCACTGGGCCACCGTGTCGCCCGATCAGAAAAAGTGGGAGGATGTAGGGGTGGAAAGGGGGGGAGCTTCTAGACGAAGATAACTGGAGTGACAAACTCAGGTTATTTATAATGCTTCCGTAATCATCTAATAGGGCTGATTACGGAGCTAACAAGGAGCCAGCCGTGTTGATTATAAGCACGTGATCCTCTCGAAATTTGTTTAAGAATAAACCACACTTCGATACAAAGCACCGACTGGACAAAGGACAGACTGGAACAATCTCCCTTCCTTTTTTAGATCAATTAAATCACTTCGTCTTTTGAGGGCTAATTAATTTCTCTTTTGGAATCAACTTGCGAATGTTATTAATATTGGCCTTAAATTAAATGTTTATTATTTATTTGTATATCAAATTGTTTGTACTTTTGATTATATGTTTTTGCTTATTTAAGCTTCAGATTGTGGGAGGTGTTTCAGGTGGAGTATGCTGCTTGTTTGATTGTTTGTTTGTCTTGTCAAGTGTATGTACGTTATGATGTGTTGTACTCTGTTTGATTTATGAACTTTTTAGGGACCCCCTTTGAAAATGAGATGATTCATTTTAAGGGGCTATCCCATTCAATAAATTCATTTATTCATTCATTTTATTTTCGACTTAGCTCCTTTATTAATCTGGTGTAGGGTTGTAACGGTATGAATTTTTTACGGTATGATAATCGTAAAAAACAATACCACGGTTTGACGGTTTCGCGGTATACGGTATTAAATAGTAATTCTCATAGCAAAGACCCTGAAAAGAATAAGAACACGTTTTCTGACTGAACAAAGGTTTTTCTATGGGGAAAAAAAAATGCATTTATTTACTGACAATGTATTTGCCCAAAAGGTCTGGGAATGAACAAAACAGAAAAAAAGTGTTACAAAATAATAGAACAGTGAAGCAAATTTGACTTTTTCCAAATAATATATTTTCAGTTACTATAAACAACACCACTTACAATGAATAAATAAAAAAATAAGAAAATAATAAATAATGTGTCAAAGTCCAAATAAACATGGTGCAAATCCTCAGTAAAAAATAGATATAAATATTTACTATACTATAAATAGTTACATAACAAAACTAGATTCAATATGGAACATCCTTAGGTTTTATGTGCCAGCATGGATATGGTTGTCTGTGGATATGGATTTGGATGTGGTTGTCTGCAATGCAGACAAACAGCTGCACCTTCATTTGCGTCTTTTGAAAACAGCAAGAGCAGCAGTTCGTCTTTGCTGTGTCACTGTTTTGTCATGTTTCTGTGCTGCTGTGCATGCAAAAGTACTTAGTATGAGAATTATTTCATGCAAAACTTTTTTTTTTGCGTTTCATTTAGCCGCGCATAAATGTATGCCTATCTCTCATTCCGTGTTGTTCAAAAAGCTCAGTGTTGGTCCACAAACAAAAGTGAAACCTATGCTTATTGGTTGTGATATAGCGAGTTTGAACCAATCTGGGCATGGAGGAGGGACAATGCATCAATGTATCATGTCTGGTTTGTCCGGAGACACAGTGACGAGCGTTTCTTTGTCAAATCAGCGTTGTCAAATTTTGATGACGTAACTGCACTGATTCCGGAGCCTCTGAAAGTCCGCAAATGTTATGTGATACAGCACTGGAAAGCTGAGATTCTCTTCTTTATGCCAATCTTTGAATTGTATGAATGGGATCAGCGGATCAAAAGTTATTAAACATTTAAGAACAATACTTATTTTTAGCCGCGGGCGGCTGTCTCGGTCTTTAAGGGTTAAAACCGTTGATATGCAATTGTTCATGGTATGATAATCGTGCACGTTCAAATCGTGGTAGACCTTCATACCGGTATATTGTTACAACCCTAATCTGGTGTTCCCTCAACGGAATGAATGATGGTTGAAAAGATCTTCTTTCCGTTAAATAGAAATTGGGGAAAATATACAAGAGGGCTAATAATTCAACAGACTTCAACTGTATGTCTAATCTCTGATAAGTTTTTGCTCTGCTTACCATCGTTGTCGAAGTCCACTCGGCTACAGTCGTTAGGATGGGTGGTGATGTCACAGCTGTACAGCCCACCCGTCACGTTTGCTCCCTGATTGGATAAAGCCCTGGCTTTGGGAGCACCAATCAACAATCTGCAACAAAAAAAAAACAAATAAAAATATAATTTTATTATTAAACTCCATCTGGTGGGCGAGGCAGTGGCGCAGTAGGTAGTGCTGTCACCCCATAGCATGAAGGTTGCTGGTTTGCTGGTTCGAGCCTCGGCTCAGTTGGCGTTTCTGTGTGGAGTTTGTATGTTCTCCCTGCGTTCGCGTGGGTTTCCTCCGGGTGCTCAGGTTTCCCCCACAGTCCAAAGACATGCGGTACAGGTGAATTGGGTAGGCTAAATTGTCCGTAGTGTGTGTGTGGATGATTCCCAGAAATGGGTTGCGGCTGGAAGGGCATCCGCTGCGTAAAAACATGCTGGATAAGTTAGAGGTTCATTCTGCTGTGGCAACCCTGGATTAATAAAGGGACTAAGCCGACAAGAAAATGAATGAATGAATGACTCCATCTGGTTTGTGAATAACAATTAATTCCCAGAATTCATTCATTCATTTTCTGTTGGCTTAGTCCTTTATTTATCAGAGGTCGTCACAGCGAAATTAACCGCCAACTATTTCTGCATATGTTTTACGAAGTCCTCCGCAACCCAATACAGGGAAACACCCATGCACACTCCCACATTCACACACACATGCATACACTATGGCCAATTTAGTTTACCCAATTCACTTATAGTGCATGTCTTTGGACTGTAGGGAGAAACCGGAGCACCCGGAGGAAACCCACACGAACACAGGGAGAACTCCACACAGAAATGCCAACTGACCCAACCGGGGCTCGAACCAGCAACCTTCTTGCTGTGAGGCGAATGTGCTAACCACTGCACCACCGTGTCCACCACCATGTCGTTTTCATCACAAAATAGAAGACTGAATTGCAGCTTGACGTTGGTTGATGCCTGTCATAACACACAACAAAGATGATGTTGTAGTGTGTGGCTGATACTCCAAAACTATGTGGTAAAATACACTTTCAAGTAACCAAATTTGGATGTCAAAAATGACTTGCTGTTGTTGAGTGTTGCTGAAATTCACTTGAGATGTGTTTTTATTTTCAAGTCTTCCCCATTTGCATCCATATGAATAGAAGTTATTCATTGATTCATTTTCTTTTCGGCGTAGTCTCTTTATGAATCTGGGGTCACCACAGCAGAAAAGCCGCCAACTTATCCAGCATATGTTTTTTTACGCAGCGGATGCCCTTCCAGCTGCAACCCATCCCTGGGAAACATCCACACACACTCATTCACACTCATGCACTACGGACAATTTTAGCCTACCCAATTCACCAGTACTGCATGTCTTTGGACTGTTGGGGAAACCGGAGCACCCGGAGGAAACACACATGAATGCAGGGAGAACATGCAAACTCCACACAGAAACGCCAACTGACCCAGCTGAGGCTCGAACCAGCTACCTTCTAGCTGTGAGGTGACAGCACTACCTACTGCGCCACTGCGTCGTCCCTGAATAGAAGTCATTGGAACAAAAAAGTGTGGTGTGTCCTCCTTTCGCTCTGTGTGCTGCAACTGAACATTTTGGAGCAGAGCCACAGATTTGGCTGAAAGACAAAATACAGGAAGGACCTTGTAATTATGACATGATCAGCGTTTGGTGAATGAGACTGCTGCTGCTTTGTGATGAGGAGGATCAGACAGATTATTTCGTCAGCGGGTGTCTTCCTGTTTTCAGGAGCCAGCTGCTTCAGATCAATTATTTACATTCACACTTCTGTCGTCACACAGCTAAACACACACTCATGGATGTAGATTTTAGGGGAAACCCGAAACATCAACAGTAAAGTCTGTGTGTGAATTCACAATTTTTCACTAAAGCACATTGAAAATATTTAGGCGAACGATTAATCCAGGCAGATGAATCCAATGAAAAAAAATCAGTTTTGGTGTGTGTGTGTGTGTGTGTGTGTGTGAATGAGATTGTTTGGGTGTTTCCAAGTACTTGGTTGTGGCTGGAAGGGCATCCGCTGCGTAAAGCATATGCTGGAATAGTTGGCAGTTCATTCCACTGTGGTGATCCATATAAAGGGCTAAGCCGAAGGAAAACAAATAAATGAAAGTAAAATATGCATGAAATCAATAAACGACTCTTAATTAATGTATTGTACCTACAAAAAAACTAATGTGTGGCACATTTTACAATATAAAGTTTCTTTAGGTAATTGTGGGACTTGTTGTCTGCTTTATGAAGGTAAAATTAGTATGTGTACATTACATTGGGCCTTGTTGCAATTTTAGCTTCCTTAAATAACAATAAATACAATAAGGACAATAATGTTGAGCCTGTATCATATCACATAAATAAACAGTCTGAATATGAATTTACATATAGCCATCTGTTGCGTAGCCAAACCCTTCTCCAAAATTCATTCCAGACACACCTTTAACACAAGAAAGGAAATTCCTTCACTGCCTCACTGCCTTCCTTCACTAGTTTTCAATGAATTTTATTTTTTTTATTAGATATTAATGGTGCTGTCAAAAAATAAATAAATAAATAAAAAAAAAAAAAAAAAAAAAAAATATATATATATATATATATATATATATATATATATATATATATATATATATATATATATATATATATATATATAAACACACACACACAATTAAAGTCAGAATTATTAGCCCCCTTTGAAATTTTAAAATATTTCCCAAATGATGTTTAACAAAGCAAGGAAATTTTCACAGTATGTCTTCTGGAGAATACAATACTTACCTAATTCCCCTAACCTGCCTAGTTCACCTAATTAACATAGTTAAGCCTTTAAATATCACTTTAAGCTGTATAGAAGTGTCTTGAATAATATCTAGTCAAATATTATTTATTATCTACTGTCATCATGGCAAAGATAAAATAAATAAGTTATTAGAAATGAGTTATTAAAACTATTATGTTTATTAATGTGTTGAAGAAATCTGCTCTCCGTAAAACAGAAACTGCGGGAAAAAATAAACAGGGGGCTAATAATGCAAGGGGTCAATAATTCTGACTTCAACTGTGCGTAAATTTTTTGGTTTTGTATTTTTTGTAAATTATATTTACTTATACAAATATATACAATAACATATTTTATGCAGGGGATACCCTTTCAGCTGCAATCCAGTACTGGGAAACACCCATACACTATCACATTCACACATATACACTACGGACAATTTACCTCACCCGATTGACCTATAGCGAATGTGTTGTGTGTGGGGAAACCAGAGCAACCGGAGGAAACCCACGCCAACACGGGAAGAACATGCAAACTCCTCACAGAAATGCTGACTGACCCAGCCGAGGCTTGAACTAGCGACCTTCTTGCTGTGAGGCAACAGCGCTACCCACTGAGCCACCGCGTCGCCTCACAAACATTATATAAATAATAAATACAAACTTTTTATTCGCTTGATGGCACTTTTGATATATATAACACTGCATGTTTTGTGGCAACGTCAGTTTGTTGGACACACACACAAACACACACACAGCGGTGCAGAACAGCTGGCTCAGCAACTGTTATCCTGATGAAACGTCTCCAGATCGTTCATCAACTGTTCTGGGCACTTCAGTAAATGAAAAACTGGAAAACTCTGGCTCAGTCAGACTTACAGTCAACACAAGTGCACTTCTGAGACAAATGACAAAATCTCAAAGACAAAAACTCATGAAACTGATCATAAAACTAGTCATAATTGGCATTTATTTGAGTGATTGGCTGAATATATAAGCTGTCCATTGATGTATAGTTTGTTAGGATAGTACATATTATTCAATCATTTTCCTTCAGCTTAATCCCTTATTTATAAGGGGTTGCCACAGTGGAATGAACCGCCAACTATTCCAGCATATGTTTACGCAGCGGATGCCCTTCCAGCTGCAATCTAGTACTGGGTATAGATCTGCGCGGGACTAAATTTTGAATCCCGCTCCCGCCAGGTTTTAGTCCGAACCCGACCGCTCCCGCTTATATTCACTATTTGTTGTCCTGCTGTCCGACTCGCCCCGTTTTCTACCCACTGCGCCACCGAGAGGGGGAAGGGCTGATGTGTTTAAAAATAAAATCCACTCAGCTACATGATGCAGAGTCCAGACAGCCTATAACATGCTGTCTGTATAAACACACACACATAGACACACAGCACCAAGCAAGCGACACACACACACACACACACATAGACAGCACCAAGCTAGCGACGCACAGCATCAAGCTCTCTCTCTCATACACACACATGCGCATACACACAAACATAGAAAGCAACAAACGAGCGACACACAGCATCACGCTCTCTCATTCACACACAAACATACGCGTGCTTGCTTGCTCGGGAGTCGGGAGACCGCCTGCTCCCGTATAAATTACACTAGTTACCGACCGCTCCCGCGCTTTTTTTGGAAATTTATTCCTGCACCTGGGAAACACCCATACACACTCATTTACTTACACACACTTATACATTATGACAGAGATACCCAAACTAGCAGCCGTGGGTAAATGTTGGCCCATTGCATCCTTTGATTTGGCCCGCCAGAGGGAAAATGATTGGGAAGGGTAGGACAAAGCCTTTAACAGAGATTCTCGTTTCCATTTAATGTAACCTTTTGTTTGTTTGTTTTATTATTGAGCTACAACAACAACAACAAATAATTTAATGTTTCAATCAAATGTTGGGAGTTAATCAGATTTTTAACAAATGTACTGTACATACTGTCGCTAATAGGGGACAAAGCAGAAGACATTCATTCATTCATTTTCTCTTCGGCTTTATTAAACTGAGGTCGCCACAGCAGAATGAACCGCCAACTTATCCAGCTTATGTTTTACACAGCAGATGCCCTTCCAGCTGCAACCCATCACTGGGAAAGCTGAAATAACACCATAAAATAATTTTATTTCAAATTGAATCCATGCACTTTCCAGGCCTTGATTACATATGACTGAAACTGCAGTATACTTTTAAGAAGTGTGGGAACCCTGTGCTTGTGTTTTCCTGTCACTAGTGCTGGTTTCAGCTGCCCCCCCCCCCCCCCCCCCACCCCCCATATGTAATACAGAATAAATAAATCATTTAATTAGCGCACCGCTAGATCTCTGTATAGCTTACGTACAGTATAAGTGTTAACACTGATGCATTAGAGCAAATACTTGTAGTCCTTTCCCACAAAGAGGTGGCAGATGGACAGTGAGAGCCCCGGGAGCCCAGTGCTCTGTAATGGTTGAGAAATTCAACACATATCTGATGGACAATCCTGAATGATTTACATGCCAGAGCGGGATTTCAGCAGCGCTACAGTCTATTCTCTCTACATGGGAAACAGGCCAGCCATTATAGTGTTCATCAGCGTTTCATCCGTGTACCCACTGACCCTTAATCCACTTTCCATGGAGAGTCCATTCAGGGGTCCATTGCAAAAAAAAATGCTGCTCTTACATAGAGATTGTGTCTTTTCTTCCGTTTTTCAGCCAGTTTCTTCAACTTTCCCCCTTTATGCCATGCTGAAAAATTCAGCTTAAATCAGCTTATGCTGGTTTTAGCTGGTCGACCAGCCTGGTTTTAGAGGGGTTTTGGCCATTTCCAGGCTGGTCTCCAACCATTTCCAGCCTGGTCTTAGCTGGTCAGGCTGAGAGATGACCAGCTAAAACCAGCTTGACCAGCCTAGCCGAGCTGGGAGTCCAGCCAAAATCAGCTATGTTCAGCTTAAACCAGGCTGGTCAAGCTGGTTTTAACTGGAGTTGGCTGGTCATTTTCCAGCCTGACCAGCTAAGACCAGGCTGGAAATGGCTAGAAACCAGCCTGGAAATGGCCAAAACCCCTATAAAACCAGCCTGGTCGACCAGCTAAAACCAGCCAACTAGCCTAGTCTGGTTTAAGCTGGATTTTTCAACAGAGTGAGCGAAATTGTATGGAGATCTATAAAAGCTGTTCGACATTTCTTATTTGAACCAATTTAAACAATTATAAATAACATTAAACAGAAACATTTTGGTGTTCTGATAGCGATTCCTATGTCGAAAAACCACTTCCTGCCCCCTATCTGAATTTCAGCCATCATCAATGACGTTGTTACCAGGACTGGGGTGGAGTGACAGGAGACCACAGGAGGTAAGATCCACTATGCAGTTTATTCAAACGTCAGGCAAGCAATGGTCATCAGGTGCAAACAGGTATATGAAGGCAGTCCAGAATCGTAAATGTTAAAACAGGCAAATGGTCAAAAGGCAGGCAGCTAAACAGGAAGACAAGGTACAAGGCTAGGATCGATACACGGAGAAACAAGACAGGGAAACGCGTTGTAATGTTACACAAGGAAAACAAGACTCGGCAAACTGGTAGCGTGAGAGAGTGGCTTATGAATGGGATGTAATCAGTCTGTTAACAAGGCTCAGCTGGTGCTTGTAATCAGGATACATGAGTGAGCAGGCGTGCGTGTTTGGGAGCAGTGCATGTATGAATGTGTAGTCCTGGGGAATGCGGAAATGAAGTCCTGAGTTCGTGTGAGAACCAGCGATCCTCTGGGGAGCGATCGCTGGTTGTGACAGACGTCATCTGAAAACAACAACCCATGAGACTTTACAAGCAACTTAACAACACCCTGTATTTTACAACGTGACATAAAAGTAAACAAAATAACACAACTTTAGTACTTTAGTCTTACGGTTGCCACTGTAAAGACAAACTATAAATGATGGTGATTTTGTAGTATTGTTCTTCTGTCATGATTATGAAGCTACATGCTAAATGCTAATGAAGTCAGCATGCTATTGTTTTAGTGTAACCCCGCCGGTCCTACGCCACCCAACCCTCTCCGAGCTGGTTTCGAACCGGCGACCTCCCGCATGGGAGTTGGTTGCTCTAACAAGGAGGCTAAAGACCATGGCCTCTAGCATCTGTCGCTAGAGCACCTTTAGAGGTCAGAGGGGTGAGGTTTACCTGCACAGCACACACTAGCTGGCCTCCGTTACACTCACCCCGCAGCAACCCGGTTCGAATCCGGGTCACGGCACCAGTTGTAGCGTGATGTTTTCTGCGTTGTGTTGAAATCACTGACACATCATACGAATCTTTGCCTTTATATCACGTCCTCGTTTATTCTGGATAACACAAAGGAACATATAAGAGGACTTGTGCAGCCTAAAAGCGTGTATTGATGAATTCACACATACATATATAAAACAACTTTGACGGTTTAGTAAAAGATAGTCGTTTATATATAAACTTTTAATTATAATCAGTTAAGATAATCAGTTGATTAACTATGTAGGATAATTCATTTTAAAGTGACATATTATTGTTTGCTTTTTATATTTTACAACAAAGGGATTTTAACCAAGTATGATAATATTAAGAGCTTGAATTAGTTTGTTACACTTAATACAACAATTAGACGGTCTATAATGTTTTCTTTGTGTATGTGGACACATGAATAAAGGCATAAGTGTCCAATTATTTTTATTCACATAATTTGAGTTCAGAAACTGCAGAGATGTTAAAATGATCGTTACGATATAATAATAATAATAATGACTGAAATGGGAAACCATATTTGTGATATTCAATAGGTGGCGATAATGCTAAAGAGTTAGTTACCATATATGGTTTGCCTAAATCGTGTGTCCTAGATTGTGTGTGCCTAAAACGTGTGTGGTTCTGCGGGCCTGCAGCTGGATATTATTGGACTGGGGAGAAGCAAAGCGCGCGCACTCCCCAAATCAACATGGAGACAGGGAACCCCAAACATGGTCATGACAAGTGGAATCACAAAATAACGAACATTTTTTACCTTTCGGTTTTGCACCTGCTACATTAGCTTTACTAGTCAGTGTGTATTTGTCTCTGTCTACACAACTAATGACTGAACAAATCATTAAAGTTAAGTGTGGAGAATGTGTCCGGTCAACCTGACACCGTTTTCCAACTAATATAAGGACAAAGGATCTCATTAGAGGAATGATGGGAAAGCAGCATTTCACTTAAAAAGCCAAAGAATGTTGCCCTGTCTTGTGTTCAGGCTTGAAAGGCAATTCATTGTGCTGCGACAGATTTGAGTTTGATTAGTCGGAGCATGTCATTGTTAACAGTAAGAGGGTTTATTTCATCGGGGTCAGCAGGTTTAGCAGCAGAACTGCCTTACACACAATGGAAGTGAGAGTATCCATAGTAATCCAGCGCTATCTGTAACTTTTTGAGTTAGCGGCTAATTCGTATGAATTCGTATGATCTTATTTATACGTTTTAATACGATTAAAAAAAATAAAGCAGCTGTCTCATTGCTTCAGCGTAACCTGAATCATTCTGCCCACTGTAGTCCAGTGATTCAGCGCATACCTGATTCAGACGGCTGCTGCCTCATCACTGAAGCCGGGAAATGCCCAGATCAGCTGTTTCTGCTCATCAGTTTCCCCGTGCAGATGTTTCCATCGTTCCATTAGAAAATACACCATAACCAACTTTTTAATTCTCAAAGTGTTACACAGTCCTAAAGCATCCGTGCCAAAGCTGCGGCAGCTGCTGTGTGTCCCAAATCCCAATCAGGAGCTGCGCAACTGTTTCAGAAGTTCCCAATGAAACTCCAGTTGTTCAGATGATGTGTGAATGTGCCAGATGTGTGTGTAGGATATTGTACAGTGGTGTGATGCGACTGTGGCATATACTAGATGGACTGCTGTGTTTTGGGTTGTGATGAGATGTTGAGGTGTCATGTCAATAGCTATGATTGTCAACTTACTTTAAATCCTTATTTTCGAATATTGCATAAAATTTGCTTGATGGAAGCACCAAGATGTGCATACCTTTTGAAAATGCAAATTAAAAAAACTTACTGAGTGGCTTAACTTTTCATCTGAAAAGAAAGAATGTGCATAAACTACGTTAGAAACACATTAATCGAATATACTCCAGGCCAGCACACGCATAAAAAAATCATGTGATTTTGTTTTAAAGTAACAGGTACAGTTAAACTTATAATTATTAGCCCCTCTTTGATTTTTTTCTTTTTTTATATTTCCCAAATGATGTTTAACAGAGCAAGGAAAATTTCACAGTATGTCTGATAATATTTTTTTCTTCTGGAGAAAGTCTTACTTGTTTTATTTAGGCTAGAGTAAAAGCAGTTTTAAATTTTTTAAACATCATTTTAAGGACAAACTTTTTTTTCAAAAAATGTTAGGATGAAAACGTTATCATTGTCTTTGTTGGAATATTTTACTAACATTAGCATTAGAAACGTTACATTCAAGTCGTTAATAGGACGTTCTAATAAGATTACGATATCACTGTGTTGTTAGTGGAATGCTTTAAAAACACTAGAATTAAAAAGATTTACCATTAAGTTGTGAATGGAACGTTATAAAAACATTACGATGAAAACGTTATCACTGTGTTGTTGGTGAAATGCTTTAAAAACACTAGGATTAAAAACGTTAACATTATGTTGTGAATAGAATGTTCTAAAAATGTTATGTTGAAAACGTTATCATTGTGTTTTTGTAAGAACAATTTAAAAATGTTAGCATTAGAAAAGTAACCATTGAGTCGTTAATACAACGTTCTAAAAACATTTGGATAAAAACGGTATCACTGTGTTGTTAGTGGAACGCTTTAAAAACACTAGAATTAAAAAGATTTACCACTAAGTTGTGAATGGAACGTTATAAAAACATTACGATCAAAACGTTATCACTGTGTTGTTGGTGGAACGCTTTAAAAACACTAGGATTAAAAATGTTACCGTCAGGTTGTAAATAAAATGTTCTAAAAACGTTAGGATGAAAACGTTATTATTGGATTTTTGTTGGAACATTTTAAAAACATTTAGATTAAAAATGTTACCATTATGTTGTGAATAGAATGTTCTAAAAATGTTATGTTGAAAACGTTATCATTGTGTTTTTGTAAGAACAATTTAAAAACGTTAGCATTAGAAACGTAACCATTGAGTCGTTAATACAACGTTCTAAAAACATTTGGATAAAAACGTTATTACTCTGTTGTTGGTGAAACGTTTTAAAAACACCAGGATTAAAAACGTTACCGTTAGGTTGTAAATGGAACGTTCTAAAAACGTTTTTAATAACCAAACAATAACATAATACAACATCTAAAAACTAGACGTTTTGGAAGTTCAAATAACGTTCAGACAAAGCATCTTTATAACTTAATGGAAACGTTACAGGAACGTTTCCATAACGTAAACTTGTTAGCTGGGTGAACACATAGCTGTTACCCTAATAAAATCTCTTTAGGGCTAAAAATCTTTGCACACCTGAGCAGACCAACCCAAACACACAACCAGCAGTGATCACTCTCAAAAAAAACAGAAGAAAAGAAAGAAAAGGGGGCCTCTGGTGATCTATATCTCAGGTTACGTGAGCACAGATGGCCTGGTGTACATATTCCCCGATTTCTCCTGTTCCAGCGCAAACAAATGCCAACCTGTTCAGAGACCGCTCTCGAAACTCACAGCTTCAGAGGCCTATCCCAGAGGCTTGTTTGGTTTCCTGAGATGGCTGGAGGAGATGAGCAATGATTGTTTTCGCACCACAATCACTATGAATGACAGGAAGGAAGAGCTTTTGTGTTGCATTAAAGGGAAGCTACACTTAAACTTTCCTGCATGGCATCTGCGAGGGCGGCCAAAGATAGTAGTACCTGATGGTTGCGCTTAAAGAGAGGAGTCACAATAAAATGAGAATTTTTGTTGCAATAATGAGTCACACACAATGTCGATAAAAATTTCACGCACCCACACACACAGCAGAGACGCATACACACACACACACACACACACACACACACACACAGTACGAGCGTTTAACTTTGCACTGTTTTTGCATGACAAATGTATTAGGACACACGTTAATATCCACTGCTGTATGGACATCTGTTATGATGATGTACAAAATATACCTGATTTAACATCCACAAATCAGGATTGAAGCGTCTTCTTTTATAATTGTACTGACCTGCGGCTGTGATGATAAAGACGGTAATTAATTTCAAACATGCACTGTTTTAAAAACGTTTTTGATCACATTTGATGATGACTGATGATCACAGAGGATCACACATTTTAGGGGATCCAACCCACCCTGGCCATAACCTGCTCTCACTCATGCCATCAGGCAGGCGTTACAGAAGCCTGAGGTGCAAATCAGTGCGGTTTCTAGATAGTTTTTATCCTGTCATTATAAGACTTTTGAATAATACCATTTCTTAAGCATTGTTGATAGCTAGTGTTAAATAATAAATCAATAAATTTGTTAAACTAGCATAAACTGTTAATATTACAACAAATAGCGAAATAGGTATTTAAGTATTAAGTTATTCTCTTCAGAGATTTTTTTAAAAATAGGTTATATATTATATGTTTATATTTTTATGAAATTATAAAAGCTTTTTTATCATGTTAGGATTTTATAGTGTTTGTATAATGATGTTTTTTATGTTCTTGTTGGGTCTGTTGTAACGTAATTTCATTCTGCATTACAATTCTATTGTGATGTGTTGAATGACATAAATAAAGGAAACTGAAACTGAAACTGAAAACTGAAACTTTGCTTTGCGCACGGCCTGTCTTGTTGATATGACTATACGCGTTACTACAGAGACATGTTAATAAGTGGCTGTCAATCAAATTCGGTGGGAGGGGAAATCGCACTCCTACGTCACGGGGCCTAAAAGAAGCGTGGGCCTAAAAATGGGAGGGATTTGGATCCTATTTTAACGTCAGAAAATTTAAAAGAAAAGAGACTTATTGTGTTTATATTACCCCAATATGACTGTGGACACACTTTACCTACACAGTTCTGTCCAAACAGCTTACAAAAGACGATTTTCATCATAGGTGCCCCTTTAAGACTCATTAAAATCATGCTCTAAATAAAAGCAATGGCACGCGATAGAAAGAATATTTTCCATATTAAAAGGAGGTTTTGTCCTAACCAACACCTGAATTTGATATTTTAGAAATTGCTTCTATTTCTCTCAGGTGAACAACAGGATAAACTGATCACCTCAGGTACACCTCATGTGCTTTATTCAGTGTTAAATGCTAATAATGTTAGTTTAAATGCTATTTCACATGACACTTATGCCATACTACTGAAAGCAGCAGCAGATAGTTCACCTCAGATCTATAATAAATAAATAAAATAAGCAGTTTGAAATTGAACTTCAGAACTGTGACAGTGCAAACCAACACATATCAGCGATTCAGCATCTACATTTAATAATGTTAAAGATGTTTAATATGTATTAAGTAGATTACAAACTTCCCATTTCGTTGGTGTGCAGTGAGTGCACTATTCTGTGCCTCTGAACGGCTTTATTTACGTTTCGTCTAATGCAGTGGTTCTCGAACTGTGGTACGTGTACCACTAGTGGTACGCAGGCTTCCTTCTAGTGGTACGCGGAGGAATAAAATATGTCATGAATATGCTACATATTTCAAAATTTAGCAAAAATTTTGTATATAATATGCCATATATGACATATAGCCTATATTTCTGAGGTAATCTGCCACGTTTTTTTTACTGTGCAGAGTTGTACCTGCTTTACTGGGCCTACTACGCTACTTTATTTCAATACTGCTCATTTTGGTGGTACTTGGAGTAACTATTTTTTCTGGGCTGGTACTTGATGAAAAAAATTTGAGAACCACTGGTCTAATGCAAACATCCGTCTAATGCTCATCTCTGCAAATCTCATCACGTAGTGTGTTGTTAGGACACAGGGTTACAATGTAACCTGCTCACCTAATGTTTACACTCGTAATATTTATATTATTTACTAATTAATAACCACCTCATGTGGAACTCTGAATCTACGTCTCATTTCGGAGGCTGCTACTGTCCTGTCCACAGGAGGTCATAGGAGCACACTGAGATCCTTTCTGAACGAAATACGCTGTTATCCACCAAGGCAACCTGGGGTGCTGAAATATAATTGGCTAAAGTGGCAGTGGGTGGATTAAAGGGACCAAAACGAAGGCAATCTTTCTGGGAAGTAAAGCACATTTTCAAAGCAGAATAACTGACCTCAGCATTGTTTTTCAGATAAACTAGAATGTTCAGTTAGCATGTTTCATAAATAAGTAAGCCAAAACTTACATACAACACCTTTAACTTTGACTTATTATTTCTGAAAACTCTACAGCACATTTGAACTTGTCTAGAAAATGCTTCTTAATTTAAGAATATTAAGCTTTTCGGAACAATGTAAGGTATTTAATTGCATCATTGCAATTTTAGGGTGAACTAACCCTTTAAAAGGTTATATCGACCCTGAAATACATCACTAAATATATCAACTATATCATTTGTAAGAATACATGCCTCCATGTCAACTTTATGTTACACAAGTTTTACATTATACAAGTTTTATTATACAAGTCTACAGTCAGTTAATTTACACAATCTGGAACACAGTGAGGGTACAAACGCATCTTTAAAATACTATAGCTATGCATAATCTGGGCAAAAAACAAAATGACTTTGAACACAGATCTTCTAACCCATGTGCAAACTGCTTCACCTCTGACCAGGGGAAATGCAGTCATGCAGCACAAATGGGCTTTCAGCACCAAATCTGAGCTCCGTTCACACGCTTCTAATGGACAGAGTTAGACACAACTCAAACTGTGTGTGAACATGTCAGCGTACGATATGTTAATGACAAAAAACATTCGAACCTAATCTCATAATAATAGTGGGATTGTCATAATTGAGGCAGGCTCTCTAAAAATATTCCCTCATTTCCTGTTTTTTTTTTTTGTAGGTTTCTCTGTGTGCCTAACCTTAACCTCACAGAACTGATCCGCTTTTCACAGTAAACAGAGAAAATACTGGCAAACTGCTGAAGAATTCAAAGCAGCCAATGTGTTGATCAAGACAGGCTGAACTTCAATAGGAAGACATTTTTCTGACATTGCGTAAAATAGTTACATTTCTTCATGAGATCAGGGGTGCATTTCCCAAAGCCATCAATAGCCAACTTAGGTTGCAAGTTTCGTCATCACAAACATAGTTTGTTGATTTGCCGTTTCTCAAATCCATCGCTCCAAACTGCGTCGCAAACTTGAGCACTCGCAACTACACCTCTGGAGCTGTAGTTAGAAACAGTTCCTGGCTGTGTTCTATTCCCACTTACCCCCCCTATGCCCTATTCATTTAGAACATTCTAACATTGAAAGTTGGAATTATTACAAAGAAAAAGCATTAAGGTCATCTCTCTAAGGTGTAATTTGCTTACAGATTAATTTTATAGTTCAGTTTTAGCAATCTTCATGTTTACAATTGTGCTTTCTTCGCAGTGCACTTTGAAAACATTGATGTCATTTTGAACACAGCCTCATGGCGAAAGCTATAGATGACCTAATGTTTAAAATCAGATTTTATGTTACGTCTCCAAAGCTTGTGAAAACAACAAAACAGCATACGTTAATGCTTAAATTTATAGTGGGTTATTTTATCAAGAATCTGTACTATATATGACATGGGCCTGCTAGGTAGAACTCTCTGCAGTTGTTTACATGTGTCAAACTGTAAAAGTAGACTTAAAAAAGTAAAAAATAAAAAACAATATCCTACTTAATAATAATAACAATTATAATAAACATCATCATCATCATCATCATTATTATTAATATTATTATTATTATTATTATTATTATTAAAGTATGATTTTTTCAATTCTAATAAATAACAAATTTTAACTTTCATTTTTTTTTTAATTGCCTCATTATTTGTTTATTGTTTTTATTTATATCATATTATAATATGTGTTATATTTTGTAAGTGATTTCATGTTATAAAATAAAATATGTAATGTTTAACCTCTCAAAAATATTCTCAAAAATAAATGTTTTTATTACATTTTGATACATTTTTATTTCAAGGTGGACGAAAGGCCAAAACAAAGAGACAAATATGTCATCTTAAACAAAAATCTACTCGTGCGAACATGTCCTCAGACATTAAAATAAACACTTATGTCACAGCACTGTGCATGTGCTTTTAAATCCAGCTGAGAAAGTTGTCAGACTATTCAACTATTTGCAAGTGCCAATAATCAGATTATTGTAAGTCTACGCCATCCCTTACAATCCGATTAATATTTTGGATCAAGCTTGTTTGGATTGATTAAGGTGTTTACACTGTTTTCAATCTGACTGAGTCATAAATCCTGTTATTAGTGTGCAAATCAACAAACAAGCAATTCCAGCGTTATGGATGTAACATTTGCAGTAATATCTCAAAACATAAATTCACAAAGAAAGTATGTTAACATTATATTGAAACATCGGTGCGGGCGAGGCAGTGGTGCAGTAGGTAGTGCTGTCGCCTCACAGCAAGAAGGTCGCTGGTTTAAACCTCGGCTCAGTTGGCGTTTCTGTGTGGAGTTTGCATGTTCTCCCTTCATTCGCGTGGGTTTCCTCCGGGTGCTCCGGTTTCCCCCACAGTCCAAAGAAAGGTGAATTGGGTAGGCTAAATTGTCCGTAGTGTATGAATGTGTGTGTGGATGATTCCCAGAGATGGGTTGCGGCTGGAAGGGCATCTGCTGCATAAAAACTTGCTGGATAAGTTGGCGGTTCATTCCGCTGTGGCGACCCCGGATTAATAAAGGGACTAAGCCGACAAGAAAATGAATGAATGATTTGTTTTTATTCAACTGGTATGACGTGTATAATTTCAAGCAAACAAAAGCCATTATTAATGTAAACTACTGCAAAATGCTTAAATGTGATGGGAAACTTATGATTCTGTTGCTCGTAACCGTTGTTTAACTCATTGTTAAACCTTTAAAACCACTAACAGAGTTGACAATAACTAAGTTTCCAGAAGCTAACCCCAGACTAGAGACACCACATGGCATGAAAATTACCCTGAAAGTGACCTGTGTAAACCAAAAGCTTGGCGAACAACCAAAAACAGAGCAACAGATCAGTTTGCACACATTAATCTCACATCCAACCAAAGCAAGCATCAACAAAATCTACTTTAGGCTGGATATAAACAGGAAAGACACACACAGATCAGCAGAAAAACAAACGGACGGGCTTTGGTCACAGGTGGGGATGATGTAAACAGGTGTCTTCCAGCGCACACACAAGAAAACTCACACTTGTTCATTTCGCACAACTGTTCAAACACACTCACAAATGAACAAACACACACATTTAGCCAGTGACCCCCGTCACACTCTGACTCCATGTAGATCATTCAGCCGGTTCGTTAATTGCAAATCGCAAACTCTGTTCAGCCATGAAGAAAACGAGTCTCTGGAAACAACACAGTCATTTACATCCAAACTCAAGAGTGTTTCACCAGACTTAAACGTCTAGTTAAAATTAAACGATATCACATGAGTAGCAGTGCGATATGGCTGTATATCGGCACTGGTGGGGGCACTAAGGCAATCCTCCCACCAGTGCCGATATACAGCCATATCGCACTGCTACTCATTTGATATTGCTCATATATATATATATATATATATATATATATATATATATATATATATATATATATATATATATATATATATATATATAGTATTTAAAAATGTATAAATTAAATTAAAATAAATTGTTTTATTACTAATAGATCATGGAAATTCATAGAAATATGCCACTAATTCAACAAAACTTCAAGCACTTTTCCATGAGTGTGTCAGATTGTGCTAGTGTGTCAGACTAGTCTGTTAGTGCCCCATTATGACAGATGTTTTACTGTAAATTTCTGTAATTTAACGGCTGTTATTTTACCTTTTTTTCCCGGCACCTCAGCTGCCAGAAATAAACCATAAAATTACAGATTTTTTTACGGTGATATACATTATATAATTTTATATAAAAAAATATATATATATACATTAGAAGTCAAAATTATTAGCCCCCTGCAAGTTTATTTTTTCCCCATATTCTGTTTAAAGGAGAGACCATTTCTTCAACACATTTCTAATCATAACAGTTTTAATAACTCATTTTTGATTTCATGACAAAGATAAAATAAATCAGATGACAGTAAATAATATTTGACTAGATATTTTTTAAGATACTTTTATACGGCTTAAAGGCCTAACTAGGTTAATTAGGGTAACTAGAGAGATTAGGGTAATTAGGCAAGTTATTGTATAATGATGGTTTGTTTTGTAGACTATCGAAAAAATTAAATAATATAATAATTTTGACCTTAAAATGGTGTTTATAAAATGAATAACTGCTTTTATTCTAGCTAAAAAAAACAAACAAGAAAAAATATTATCAGACATACTGTGAAAATTTCCTTGCTCTGTTAAACATCATTTGAGAAATATTTTAAAAAGAAAAAAAAACTCTAAAAGGGGCTAATAAGAGTTCAGCTGTATAAATATAATTTCTCTCATTAATCCAATGTGAGAACCACTCACTATTTTCACATGCACCTTTTTACCAGAAGAAAAAAACTAAATGTTATTTTATCTTGAATTTTGGAGAAAAAAAAATCTATTTTAATGAAGGCTGTACACATTTAGGGTACAATGGTTGTCCTTCAGGTTTTAATTTTGACACGCCAGCTATAAAACCATTTTTACACCACAAAGACTATCACACACATGCACACTTCAATACACTGTAATGAAAACCTGGGTTCCACACAATCCCTTTATATTGACCCAACACAAATCGATTTAGTTAAAAAAGTAATAACTACTACAAATTCAAGTGGCTGAAACACAAAACAATCAAATTGCCCCACAAAAAAACTTAAGAATTGTGTTGTTTCAACTCATTTTAAGTAGTTTGAACAAACAGCGAAAGTCCTTCTTTGAGTGTACACACACATACCCATGAATACAAATTTTACAAATACAATACATATAAAATCTGCTTTAACCTTCATGAATACTTGCTAAAATCTTTTACACTCATGCAGGTATTTTAAAGCATAACAAAATATACCTTTTAAGTAAAAAAAGAGTGTTTCCCACTTATTAAACAATGATTAAAAAAACCTTCACACTAATGAAGGAAAAGCAAGATATTAACAGAGTTTGTGATGAAAATAAATTTGTTTCTTCAAGCAAAATAGGTTTGAGGATATAAATTCAATTTAGCTGCTGTATTTAGGAGGTTTAGAGAAGGCAGCTATTGAGGTAAAGTTGGTTTTATATTCACACATTGGTTCAGTGACAACTTGTGACACCTTCCCTGTATTGTTTACCTTGGTACTTTGAATATTGGCTCTGAAATTACATGCAAGTATGACTTCCAAACAACATGAGCACTATTTATTTGAAGGTTGTTTTTTAATAGGCATTGGCTGCTAATGGGATTTTACTATTTATAATTAGCAAATAATGCTTTTCTGATTTATTACAGTATATTATTAAGGACAAACTCATAATGTGTGAATATAAAACCAACTTTAGGCTACCTTAATAAGACAGCACAGGACAAACCGTGGTGTATACAATACTCTGCGACAACAGAAGGGTTAAAAGAGGACTTTGTGGTGTCCTTTCAGTCTTGAAAAGCTTTTTTTGTGTGACTTGTCGCATCACGTTGGTATTGTTAAGTTGGTTTTAAGTAACGCAGCACCTCTTCGCGCATCCCCCAACAAGCCGCAGCTCAATACTGCAGACTCAGATTAGACCTTCACTGAATAACCACACATACATTGAGCTACTAACATTATAAACACCGGCGAATTTCTTTAAAAACTCACTTACGTGCGTTTTTCTTGAGGCAGAAGTAAGGCAAGTGTTTATTAATGAACGCGCGGCGCAGGTGCAGGATGAACGGCAGCGTCGAAAACAACGCGACGCTCTCAAAATAATACAAACAATAATATTATTAAACGATAACTCACATTGTTTTGTCGTGAGGCTGGAGCTGGCGGTGCAGGGCGATGGAGAACCCGAAAAGGCTGCCGGGCTGACCGCTCTTCCTCAGGACGTTTTGCGTGTCCAGGTTAAACGCACTTGCTGAAGTCCAGACGAGCCAGGAAAAAACGCACAGGTTCAGAGAGAGCGCTTTCTCAAAGAGCTCCATTGCCTGAAATGAATGCTGTTGTATGAAAAATATAGCCCTTGTTTTTTTGATGTAGTTCCCGCAGCACCGTGAGAGGACAGAAGCTGTAATCCGCACTGCACTGCGCTCAATAAGAGAGAGGGAGAGAGAGGGGGAGAGAGAGAGACTCATCCATCGCCCCTCCCCACGGTTGTTGCTAGAAGGGATACAGCTGCGGCTGGAAGTTAGCGAGACTTATTTATATCGCTTATTAAATTATCGATGAATTGTATTTTATTGACGTCTACTACTACACCAACAGTCACAGTAATGGAAAAACAATAATTATACGGAGTATTATTCATATTATTTATTACATTATCCATCAAATTGCATTTTATTAACCTCTAGCCTTACAGTAATGTAAAAACCGCAATTCTATTAAAAACTATTAATATTATTTATTTAACTACCCAGTAAACTTTATTTTATTAGCGTCTACACCTTAACCCAACCTTCACATTAAAGTAAGAACAGTAATTATACCAAATTGTATTCGTATTATTTATTAATTAAAATATCCATTAATTGTATTTTATTAACGTCTACTGTTATCCCAACCCTCACAATAATGTAAAAACAAAAGTTATACAGAGTATTATTTATATTATTTATTAAATTACACAATAAATTGTATTTTTGATAACCTCTATCCCTAAACCCAACCCTCATAGTAATGTAAAAACAGTAATTATACCAAATATTATTCATATTATTTATAAAATTACTTGATATGAGTATCAAGTAATATATTGATACGAGTATCCACAGCTGTATCCCTTAGACTTTCCCCTTTCCCCGTCAATTCTGTCCCCTACATCAGTCTGAGAGATGAACATGACGAGCCTCACCCAGCTCAACACACCACTGACCACATTAATAATACTCTACAGTACTACTCTTGAGTATTAAAAGTGCTATTTCTTATTCACACTTTGAGTAATATTTACTTTTACTCTACTTGCACTGCATTTTTGGTAAGTAATAGTACTTTTACTTGGTTGTGTTTTTCAGTACTCTTTACACCACTGGTTAACACACACACAAAACAAATCCAGTCTGTCTAATCACACGGTTTCTTCACTATCAGCTGTTTTCTGGTTTATCAGGATCTCATTATTTGCTTCACACTTCATCGACTGTCCATATGGACACAGTGGGATCGATGCCTCTCCAGGGCTTTAGTCTGTCATTTCAGGCATATCAGTGTCAGATCTTTCCTCAAGTCCTAAAATCATTCAGATGCTGTAGACTAACACCACTTTGCTTTGCGAGCGATTGACAAACGTGACAAATTGAGAATGATCTTGTTAGACTAATCGACTAAACAAGCCTTTCAGATATATTTGAACAATGAAAAAAACTTTATGAAGTGATTATATTATTCATTCATTTTCCTTCAGCTTAGTTTCTATTTCAGAGATCGACACGTTCGGCATGTTTTACGCAGCGGATGCCCTTCCAGCTGCAACCCAGTGCCGGGAAATACCCTCACACACTCATTCACTCACACTCTCATACACTACGGCCAATTCAGTTTATTCAATTAACCTATTGCGCATGTCTTTGGACTGTGGGGGGATCCGGAGCACCCAAAGGAAACCCAAGCCAACACGGTGAGAACATGCAAACTCCAAACAGAAATGCCAGCTGACCCAGCCAGGACTCAGCGTCCTTCTTGCTGCTGGCATGTAGTAAAACCCAAACAGGTTTTGAACAATGAGTAAATGATGAGAGGATATTCATTTTTGTGCGAACTATCACTTTAAAATATTAGCCAAATAATTAAATAAATTACAAACACATGCTTTTAGGAGAAAAAAGTAAACATGAATCCGTTATAATGAATATTTCATGGCACTCAAGACATTTCATGTAAAATCATATCTAGTGATGGAACCCATTATAGGCACCAGGCACGTGCACACATAGGGCTTAACCTGTAGTGCACATGCCCTTTTTAGTTTGGATAGAAAGTGCCCTTCCAAAATGATCTGAAGTGCCCCAGCAACCAACCCCCCCCCCCCAACCCCCATCAACCCCCCCCCCCCCCCCCCCCCCCCCCCCCCCCCCGCGCTCTTAAGTTTGCACAGGACCACCCATTAATCAATCTGATGCAACTTGTGATATTTACAGAACATAAAAATGCAATTTAAAGTTTCAAATCAATTAAACTCATCCCCCCGCTTTACATTTTGCGCGCTGATAGGCACAGTTTATTATTGGAATAAAATGTAATTTATAGCTCTAAAATTGCTTTAAATTTGTACACATAATTGGCTGAGAGTACCTACTAACTTTATTATCATTTAAAGGTATTTGCTTTCCCACCACTAAAAATCCTATTAGTACACAGTTAACAATCCCCGTAGAATCAACAGTAACTTACAGCAAAAATACTGTATTTACATTTACAGCACCATTTATCTTGTTGTATATGTATTTGCAGTATTGTAATACACGTTGTAATTTTCACAATGCAACTTTAAAATATAGTAACATACTACATAAATGTTGTACGTTAAAATGCAGCTCATATTACAGTTAAATACTGTGTAATTTACAAAAATCATTAACTGTGTTGCTGTAAATGTATTTACAGTATTGTATATATCCACTGTAAAACACCCAGTAATTTTCACAATGTAACTATTAAAATACAGTAACACACCGCATAACTCTCCAACAGTAAAATACAGCTCATATTACAATTAAATACTGTGCATTTCCAAAAATCGTTAATGGTTGCTCTATGTGTATTTAAAATATTGTATATCACTACTATAAAACAGAAATTTTCACAATGCAACTCTAAAAACTACAGTAACAGGCCGCACAAGTGTCCTACAGTAAAATACAGCTCATATTACAGTTAAATACTGTGCATTTACAAAAATCATTAACTGCTGCTTTATATGTATTTACAGTGCTGAATATCTTTACTGTAAAACCCAGACATTTCACAATGCAACTATTAAAAATACAGTAGCATACCCCAGAACTGTCCTACAGTAAAATACAGCTCATATTACAGTTAAATACTGTGCATTTACAAAAATCAGTAACTGCTGCTCTATGCTGTATATATTTACAGTATTGTATCTTTACTGTAAAACAACCAGTAATTTTCACAATGCAACTATTAAAAATACAGTAAGATACCGCATAACTGTCTTAAAGTAAAATACAGCTCCTATTACAGTTAAATACAGTGCATTTACAAAAATCATTAACTGCTGCTCTATATATATATTTTTTTTTTACAGAGTTGTATATCTTTACTGTAAAACACCCAGTAGTTTTCACAATGCAACTATTAAAATACAGTAACATACCGCATAACTGTCCTACGGTAAAATGCAGCTCATATTAAAGTTAAATACTGTGCATTTACAAAAATCATTAACTGCCGATCTATATATATATTTTTTTTACAGAACTGTATATCTTTACTATAAAACACCCAGTAGTTTTCACAATGCAACTATTAAAAATACAGTAAGATACCGCATAACTGTCTTACAGTAAAATACAGCTCATATTACAGTTAAATACTGTGCATTTAACAAAATCGTTAACAGTTGCACTATGTGTATTTACAATATTGCATATCATTACTGTAAAACACAATAGTTTTCACAATGCAACTCTAAAAAATACAGTAACATGCCGCACAAGTGTCCTACAGTAAAAAACATTTAGAAAAATCTGGACATTGACATCGACCTGACGTTGAGTTCTGACGTCAATGCGATTTTCATTTCCAAACCGAAAACAACATCCCCCACAATGTTAGGGTACAATGTCAATCTGACATCATGTTGATGTCCTTTGCCTGCTGAGGTTCTACAGTAAAATACAGCTTATATTTTAGTTAAATACTGTGTCATTCACACACACACACACACAAAAATTAACGTGAAGACTTAACCAGTGTACATTATTTTAGAAAAACTTCCTGGTAATAAACAACATAAAAGACATACACACAGGTTTGTTTTTGTGAATTGTTGGGACACTGCATAGGCATAATTATTTTTACACTGTAAAAAAAAAAAAAAAAAAAAAAAAAAAAAAAATATATATATATATATATATATATATATATATATATATATATATATATATATATATACATATTTTTTTTTTTTTTTTTTTTTTTTCTATCACTCTACTACTTATAGGAAAATTTGTAAATTTTTACTTTCTTAAAAAATAATAAAATAAATCTGTATGGTTTATATATGGGGATGTAGGCAATGTTCTTATAAGTCACCTTCTCCTTGTAATATCTATGTCATACTTATGTCATTATACAAATTTGTGTCCTGATGTCACACACACACATACGCACGTACGCACACTCACACATCTACAGTCATCACTGCAGGCTGGTGTGTAAGTGCATCATCATCATATGACCACAGAGAGTATTACTGTAAAAGGTCTCTTTCGGGGAATTAATAACCGTCATCCGTCACAGTAAAGCAATGGCTTCACCTCTGCTGATCAATATGTTAGGATCTTCCTGCGGGACAGACGTGTGGTTTGCTGGATGATGGAGGAGTTCAAGTGTTCTCTGTTTGCTTGGGTTATAATATGATGACAATCACAGAGGTGAAAGAGTTTTGATTGTTAAAATAAATATGTGAAAATGATCATTATTTTTGTGACCCAGGACTACAAAATCAGTCTTAAAGGGATAGTTCACTCATAAATGAAAATATATTCACTATTTACTCGACCTCGTGTTGTTATAAATGCAACCCAGGCTCATTCAAAAAATGTACCCCTGTATACATTTCTGGAGAGAGCAAAATACATCCCAGGAGCTATGTTTTTTGCAGTTTTTGTTTTCAAGAATCCACTAGAGGCCACTGTTTACACTCTTTGCTGACTGAATTTCATTGGCTGACGCTGCTATGATGATCGCGTCAGCCCCAACTTCAGCCACATCTTCAGTCAAGCCTTGACGCTGAAGCCCCGTGTGAATGGCACGTTAGGCCCCGTTTACACTAATGGATCCTAGTTTTTTTATAACTATTTTTACAGGGTTTTTGCCTTTAATCGATAGGACAGTAGTGATTGTTGACAGGAAAGCAAGGGGAGCAGAGAGAGGTGAATGATTGGCATAGTACCACAAGGCAGGAATCAAGCTTGGGTCGCCTTGAGCACTTTAGTGCATGTGTTGACGCACTACTGAATTCACCACTGGCACCAACTTACATCTTAGTTTTAAAATGGCATATTAGAATGAAAATTATCTACGTCCACACTGAAAAGATCTCCGTCCATACTATGCCGCTGAAAACGCACATCACGTGACCACACAAACACACACACACACTTTCTGTCATGCGCTCTAGCATATGCACATGTCTGAGCTCCAGGCAGTCAGTGGGTGCTTTGAGTACAAAACCCCAGAGAGCAGTGCATGTCGGACAGTTTATCAAGGATGTACCGCTGGATCGCGTCTCACTATAGTGTCAGTACACTGCTTCAATCTTTCGCTTTCGTGCTTGTGCTAAACCTCATATACTGTTTGCTGGTTCCTGTTGGTTCTGCACTTTTTTACCAACCAAGTTTGTCGATGCCATTATAACAACACAGATCACTCTGCCTAGAAATTAATTTATTATGAATTAATTAATTAATAATAAATATTTCATTCTCCACCGCCTACGACGACGATGCCATCGTCCATTGTGATGTTTCACATTAGACATCGTTCTATGCCAAATTGGTCAACATCGCCCAACCCTAGTTGTTTCTCAGTTTAATATTGTCCTAACAAACCAATGACACAGTGTTTAACTGTAATATGAACTGTATTTTACTGTTGGACAGTTATGCAGTATGTTGCTGTATTTTAAAGCTGCAATTTTGGAAATTACTGTATGTTTTACAGTAAAGTAATAGAATACTGTAAATATATACAGAGAAATACAGTATTTTTGCTTCGATTTATTCACAGTAACTTACTGCCAAACTGCAGCCAGTAGGTTACTGTAGATTCTAAAATTGTTTAAAAATGTAAATGAGGTAAAAATCAGGCGAGAGCTTTTTTCTGGGTTGCTTTTTAAAACTGTTGATTGGGTTTAGGGAAGTAGGTTGGCAGGTCAATCATTGCTTTTAAAAACACTATTGGTTGGGTTTAGGTAGAGAGGAAGTTGGGTCAGTCGATTAGTCAGTCAAAAGTGGCCTCTGGTGGATTTACATGAGAACAGCAGGCACGAATGGCACTAGTAAGAGAAATTTGAGGTTTGAAAAAGCATACACAGCAGCCTCTGGTGGATTTGTGGAAACAAAACTGCAAAAAAAAAAAAAAACGTAGCTCCTAAGACGTATATGATCTCCAGAAATGTATATAGCAGCACATTTTCAGAATGAGCCTGTGCTAAAATAACTGACACTTTAATGACTGGGTTTGTGGTCCATGGTCGCATATCACAATTAGAAATTATGAATAATGATTAAAAAAAAACTAAATAAAAATCAGTACAGAAGTGTTGTGATTTATGATTAGTTCTCTTGAACACTGTAAAAACTGCACAATGCCTTCATGTTGTCCCAATTCAAATCGATTAAGTTAACTTAAGTTAAATTTAAGTCGATTGAACATAAATCAATTAAGTTACGCCAAAAAAAGCTCAAGAATTGTGTTGATTCAGCTCATTATAAACAAGCAGTTTGAACAAGCAGCAAAAATATTATTTTGAGTGACTATTAAAGAGGATCTTGTTCTTAGATTTTGCCATTCTTGTGATTTGGCAAGATATTATTTCATTCTCCACCGCCTACGACGACGATGCCATCATCCTTCGTCATGTTTCACACTAGACATCGTTCGATGCCAAATTGGTCAACCTCACCCAACCCTAGTTGTTTCTCAGTTTAATATTGTCCTAACAAAACAATGACACAGTATTTAACTGTAATATGAACTGTATTTTACTGTAGGACAGTTATGCAGTATGTTGCTGTATTTTAAAGCTGCATTCTGGAAATTACTGTATGTTTTACAGGAAAGTAATAGAATACTGTAAATATATACAGAGAAATACAGTATTTTTGCTTCGATTTATTCATAGTAACTTACTGCCAAACTGCAGCCAGTAAGTTATTGTAGATTCTAAAATCTTTGGGAAGTAGGTTGGCGGGTCAATCAGTGCTTTTAAAAACACTATTGGTTGGGTTTTGGTAGAGAAGAAGTTGAGTCAGTCGATTAGTCAGTCAAAAGCGGCCTCTGGTGGATTTTTAAGTTAACTTAAGTTAAATTTAAGTCGATTGAAGATAAATCAATTAAGTTATGCCAAAAAAAGCTCAAGAATTGTGTTGATTCAGCTCATTATAAATAAGCAGTTTGAACAAGCAGCAAAAATATTATTTTGAGCGACTATTAAAGAGGATCTTGCTCTTAGATTTTGAAATTCTTGTGATTTGGCATGATTTTAAAGTGATAAAAGCGCTCTCTGGCAGCTCGTATCTCTCTGAAACAAACTGCATTAAGGAATGCCACATTATCTAATGCCTTGTGAATCACCCAGAAGTAAAAGAGAAAGTCATGCACATGAAAGTGACAGAAGTGCTGTGTTACAGTGGTCTGATAGCACAGGAAGCCGGAAGAATGTGAATAGCACTGTTGTGTGTTCACTGCTGATTCACAGTGTGGGCACTTACAGTCTCTCAGCATGACAATAGATTGGGAGACCACCAGTGTGACCTCTGCAGGGCACCTGACCCTGGCTATGTTGAATATCTGAGTCACTGAGGCGTTGTTGATGCTGAAAACAAACAGAAAATTGAGGGACTCATAAAATATGCAAGTTAAGAAACTAAAAAACTCTGTGTTGTGTGCCATCTCAAAATGTTTGACCAGACGCAGAGCAATAATTGTTGCACAGATGTTTTATTGAACACAAACCCAGACATTGCTGGATTCACACCATTTGCAAATGTAAATATCCTCGTTGGTGTTACGCATGGAATTCATCTCAGTTCAAAAAATACGTTGTGTGATGTCAGGTAAGTAGAGTGAGCGACACTTTACGTCTGGTGTAAACTCAACATAATGGTAAGTCTTTATTGAGATTTTTTACATCAGGTGAATGCTGAATAAGCTCAGGATAGGATATTATTTGGCCGAGATACACTTTTTGCAAATCTGCAATCTGAGGGTGCTTAAAGTTATTGAGAAAATCTGCTTTAAATTGATCTAAATCAAGATCATAGCCATGTTTATTAGTAATAAAAAAGTTTTGATATATATATACAGTGGGAAATGTACTAAATAGCTTCATGGAAGATGATCTTTACTAAAAAATTCTAATGAGTTTTGGGCATAAAAGAAAAATCTATAGATCTGACCCGTACAATTATTATCCCAAATATTTACTCATGCACCATACTGATGCGTGGTCCATGTACACAATGCAAATTTGATTCAATATTTTATTTTTAAGGTTTACAAACTATAAACTCTAGCTTTCCTGCAATACAAACACAACTTGTATTATTAGGTCTACAAATAAATTGCTTATTTTAAGCAAAAGCATATGATTTTAGGACACATTGCAGTCTGTAGCATTAGTTTCATATGTAACACTCGATACACTCCAAAAATGATTACTGCTGCTTGCTCAAACTACCTGATTAAAATGAGCTGAAACAACAAAATTATTGTCATTTCTTTGGCCAATTTATTTGTTTTATGTTCAGTCCACTTCAATTTGTACACTATTAAGTTAACTTAAGCTTTTTGTGTTAGGACAACATGAAGGAATTGTGTTGGTCCGACTACATGGTTAGGGGATGCCTTGCGTGGGATTAAATTAAAAGAGGCAAATAAAATAAAAGGAATCTTAGGTGTTTAAAGTTAATAGAAAGACTTGTTAGAGTTTAATCTTGACTTTAGTTTGAAGGTTTAGAAGATTTTCATATAATACAATATAATAACAACTCAAGAGGTCCACTACATAGTTTAATACACTATTGGAACTTAAAAATCCTAAAATGCTGATTAGATTAAAACTTTTAAGTAGCCAGAATAACTTTATTAAGTTTTCAAAACAGGTAAATATTGATAACTACATCAATTTAAAAATGCGGCTAATTTAAAGGTAAATATATCTGTCAGTTACTTAAAAAAATTATTTAACTTGTAGCAACCCAACGAAATTGGGTTGATAACTCAATTTTTACACATTAATGGAGTTGTTTTGTATTTTTAATTCCACACACTGATGTTTTTTGTTATTTTTTTAATACTGATAATATGGGACAGAACATGTTTTTTGTTTTGTTTTACACACTAATGGAATTGTTTTGTATTTTTAAGTCCACACACTGATGCTTTTTGTTATTTTTTAATGATAATATGGGACAGAACATGTTTATGTTTTGTAAAAAAAAAAAAGTAAACCAGTGATTTAATACAAATAAAACATTACCGGAAAACAAAAATGTTGTTGTTAAATGTATTTCTTACAAGCACAAACAGTAAATTCGAAAACAAACAAAAAATTCAACAATTTCAGCTACTTAATTTATTTGAGGTTCTAAACTTGAAAACATGCATGTAATTAAGTACATAACACTGGATTTGTTTTCAATTTTAATTTAAAAAACTTATTTTGAGTACTCGACTCAAAATAATCTGTAAAAATCTGAGTTTTTTGCTATGTGAAAATGCCTCTGATCAAGGAGAAAAAAGATTTGGCAAACATTATAAAGTTTGTTGTGTGAACCTAATTTTGTTAGATGTTGTCGTAACTTGAATATATTAATGCAAACTGTTGTGTAATTTTTTTGTTTGTTTGTTTTGTCTAAATATTTTTAGAGTGTGGGTTTTGGCAGCTGAATTATTTAGTGAGGTTTATTCATAAACTAATTTCGAGAGGATCATGTGTTTATGATTTATCACGGCTGGTCTCGTATTAGCTAATCACTATCTTCCAATCACATGAGCCCTAAGCTACTATAAATAACCACAGTTTTCAGTACATTTTATCTTCGTTTTGAAGAAACCCCTCTTCCTCCCCTATTCTCTTTCTTTACCACTGATTGGGCGGCACGGTGGCTCAGTGGTTAGCACTGTGAGCCCCACAGCAAGAACACTGCCGGCCCTGGTCCTGCCAGACATAGTAGTAGTTTCTGTGAAGAGTTTGTATATTCTCCCCGTGTCCGCGTGGGTTGTCCCCGGGTTCTCCAGTTTCCTCCCACCATCCAAAGATATACAACATGCATAACAATCAAGCATTTGTCTAACCCCTTTTCTCATGTGTTCCCTTAGCTACCGCAGCCGTGGAGTTCTGAGTTCCTCTGCCAACGGAAGGAACCCTCGGGCTCGAGGATCCCTTGAGCTCGGGGCTCTCTCCCGGGACAGCATGCCAAACAAGCTTTTGATAGATCATCAGCTAAGTGTAAACTCTTGAAAACTGCAGTTTGTTGCTTTGCTCAGCAATAACTGTCCTAAAATTAGTTCTGAGATCAGTCTCAACATGTAACTTATGAAGAAATATGCTAAAAAACAACTCTTAAAGTTCATTTAGGATAACTTAAAACAAATAAAACTATGAGAGACTTTGAAATGTTAGACACATTATAGACATGACATCATCAGACATTTGAGTTTAAGATAAATAAAAATCTAATTTACTTGATAAAATCATGTTGGACCAACTCAATTGCATTTAATTGTATGAATACTTTTTTTAAATTGGTGCTACACAAATTTATTGAATGGAAATGCCCTTAATTAAATTGAGGTTATCCAATGAGTTATTTTTTCGAGTGTACATAAACAAACAAACATCTATTTGTAAAACCTTTATTTTTCAGTATAGTTTTCTTCAAAAAAAAAAAAAAAGAAAAAGATGTAGTGAACCTAAATGTGAAAATCCATAATCATTAATGATGTCTGTCAAGCAAGGGTTAAACATTATGTAGGTTGATCAGCATTACATCTTAAACAGTAACTTGAAGACAATTATTAAAAACATGAACCAGTTGGTTTGACCCAACGATGAACTCAGGTAGGTTTTTTGTACACTTGAACGTGTGAACATTTTGAAATGAACATTTCCTCACACTCAAATGGATCTAAACCTGTAAGAGTTTCTTTCTTCTGTTGAACGCAAAACAAGATATTCTAAAGAATGTTTGAGGAAAAAGCAGCCATTGACATCAAAAATATACTACTAAAGTCAATGGCTGTTTTTTTCTCAGCATTCTTCAGTATATCTGCTTTTGTGGTCAGCAGAAGAAACAAACTCAAACAGGTTTGGAGCAAGTCGATGAGTAAATGATGACAGAATTGACATGTTTTGGAGATCTATCCCTAAATGAAATCTGAAGAAACAAACAAATTGTGTGTCTGCTTATCTGAACCCCCCACAAATCCACCTGTCCTCTAGCAGGTGTCAGCTGTCCATAGTTAAACACTCACTTTTGGGGGGTTTCTGAACTAAAACTCTGAGAATCGGCACTAAAGTTTATGAGCCGCAAGTATTGAAAAGACACAATGAGGACAAAAACGTTTAGGACTGTTTAAGACCATTCATTCATTCAATTATTCAGCGACTTAGTCCCTTTATTAATCAGGGGTCGGCACAGCAAAACTCCTCATAAAAGACAACATCCGCCATTCTCCAATTCTTGTACTGCTCTCCTGACAAAAATGCTTGCAGCACACAAACAGCATGGCTGTATCGACCCTGACAGGATCGTGGTGGGTCCATGCATGCGGTCTCACCCAGTCATCAACGTGTCTCACAGCTTGGCACTGGCAGGTCTGCCTTGCCTTCGGAAAGCATGTGCAGTCATGAATAATTAGGAAGCCGGCTCTCTCATAGGATAAGTAAACTCAGCTATGAATAATAATGAGAAACCGACGCGTCATCTTTGCACTTGCAGTTTTGTGCTACGTCACCGATTTTGATTCGCCCCAAAAATCATTTTAAACCCGGAAGCTGAAATTAGCTGATAAAAGCTCAAAAGTTTTCCCCACAATTAAAGCTGACAGGTGCTAACATTGTCTTCACTGATGCTCAACACACAAAAATCTGTTAAAATCTCAATAAAAGTACTCGAGGGTTTCATGAACCTTTAACGATTAGTCCAGAGCACTTGTAGATCTATGACATGTTTCAAGTGCTATAAGCTACGATGCCTCTGTGAAACAGACTGTCATATTAAGATGAGTCGCACAATAATTTTTACGATCTACTCAGCCTTACTATGCTTTAGGGAAAAGAAACCCACAATGTTAATACTCCATTGAATCACAGATGCAAAAATGATCTGGGCACAGTTTTGACAGCAGAAAAAACTAAGGCCAAATGGTGTATACAGAACTCTGCAACAACAGGAGAGTGAATGCATGCATGTGCACCGCAGCTCCATACAGAGACATTCATAAAACATGTGGCCTGTGATATACGTCCAATGAAAAGCCTGTTTTCCTGCATGAAGTGCTGAGTTTAATCTCAGTGTTGTGACAGGGAGCGGGCTCTTTTGTGCAGCGTGGACGGCTGTAAATCCTGCGGCACAAAAGCCCAGCTCTGCTTTATAACTGATGGGGGTGGAGGATCGGAACAATGAGGATGTCAGAGCATCGGGACATCACTGCATTCTTTCTCAGGCATTCGCTCCTGCCTGTGACGCAGGGGATTGTGGGGGATCCCCCCTTTTGTTGCTGTTTAGAGCAGTAAAACGCATCTCTCACTTCAGGATACTTGAGTCCAACGAGAAGCAGTTATAAAAGTGTGTGCAGGCATTCGAGTGAGCTGTTAGCAAGACATGCGCTGAATACAGTCCGAATAATTATCACATGTGATCATCGTGGGCTTCTTATCTGCCGCTGTTCACAGAATTCCATGCATGCTCTGAGTCTGATGCAAAGGCATGTGTTAAAGCAGAGTTTATTAGGGGTTAAGCTCTATCAACCGCATGTGTGGAATATTATAGATAACCACTGAGAAATATTTAGACCTGCCCTCCATGTTTAAATAAAAAAAGCAGAAAGTTCACAGTTTATAGTTGCTGTCTTTGTGTACTTAAATAATAAATAAATAAATAAATAAATAAATAAATAAATAAATAAATAAATAAATAAATAAATAAATAAATAAATAAATACCAATAATTGCACAATAAATAAATCCTGAGTTGTCATAACCCAGCTGTTGGGTCAAAACTTTGGGTTAATTTTTTTAAATTAATTTAATAGGCTCATTCTGAAAATAAAGCCCTGTATACGTTTCTGGAGATCGCTAATTATGTAGCCAGAAGTACGTACGGCTGCATTTCATTTTTGAAGTGAACAATATGGGGCGGTATAACGCCATTCCTTTTCTCACTTACAGCTGACCACTTACCTCCATACGGATGGCTTTACCGCTGTTACGAGTTTGTCCAATTAGCTCACCATGTACATCGGTGGACTTGAGACACAGAGAGGAGTTGACCATGACAACGGGGTTTGAGTCTGGAACAGTTCCAGAAAGCGGGCAAGACAAAAACAGAAGCCAAAAAACAACGTTTACATGAGAACAACACAATTTGAGATCTCAAAATGCGTAGACAGGGGCCTCTGGTGGATTCGCAAAAACAAAAACTGCAAAAAAAAAAAACGTAGCTGCTGGGATGTATTTTGCTCTCTCCAGAAAAGTACATAGCGGTACAAAATCAAAATAAGCCTAAGTTGGACAATTTTGTTCTCTTTATCTCATTGAATCAAATTTCTTCTTTATTTGCAAATGTTTTATGCAAGATTTTAGCTTTGCGCACAAATATAATTCACATCTTTCAGTGTAAACATAGCAAGTGGATTGAACTTCCACACTGCAGATTCAATGCAGCTATTTTAGCTAGCATGAAGACAACATGACTATCTAAATGCTACCAAAATGCTACTTAGTTGAACGTACCAGTGAGTACATTTTAAGTTTGACATCAAATGTTTTAGCCTTTAACTCAATGTTACTTTAATCGCAAATGTTTTATGTGGAGTTTGCATGTTCTCCCTGTGTTGGCATGGGTTTCCTCCAGGTTTTCCTCCAGGTTTTCCTCCAGTTTCCCTCACAGTCCAAACACATGCACTATAGATGAATATGACTAAGTTTGTTTTTTTTTACTTTTATCCTTTTTTATTTATTTATTTTTTTTTTTAGAAAACAATGTTTTGTTAACGTTAAACAGATAAATAAGTCATTTTCTTTTGTATGACACCATATATTAACCAAACATACTTCCTCTATCTTACTGTGCTGCATACTTCTAAAGCCTGATTTATACTTCTGCGTCAGGTGACCGGCGTAACCCATGGCGCAGGCAACGCGCGTGGCTGTGCATTTATACTTCTGCGCGCTGTCTCTGTCGGTCTGCATTAACACTTCTGAAACGCTAGTTGGCAGTGAGGTGTAAATGTTCCTCTGTGTCGAGTTTCTTCACTACTTTTTTGCATTTCCTGAACACTTCCGGGATGTACAAGTGGCTCAAACTCGCTCATTTTGAGGCAGCAACCGGCGGACGTGCAACAACTTTAACTATGAGGTAAACACAAAACAAAACTTTCCATCCGGAGCTCCTTCACGGGACTCCACACTTGTAAACAATCGCTCGCGCCATTCGCGCGGCTCTCGGTCCCGCCCAGACTCGTCAGCACTACCAAGCCGACCAATCACAGAGCTTACGCTACGCGTCGTTGTGACGTGTAGTTACATTTTTTGAGAGGTGCACGTCAGTGACGGCGATGGCCACGGCGAAGGGCTATGTGTCAGCGCCATAGCATACGCCGGCGTTTGACGCAGAAGTATAAATCAGCCTTTAGAGGGAACTGCTGACAAAATGAAAATAGCAGAATAAGAATAAATATAGTGCGAGGGTCCTTGCTCCAGACTTCTGTCTAACAAGAAGTCTAGATATGTCACAAGGAGCTGGATGCTTGAAGTTGTGAAACATACTGAAAGATGCACATAGAAGTTCAGTTCTGGTATGCAGATAAGGGTTGCAGAAAGAGGAAGTATGTTTGGGTGCAACAGCCAAAGGACTGCAGAATGACTGGTGAGTGACATTACACCTAACCTCCACCTGTTAATATAGGTTGTGTATATATGCTGGAGTCAGGGAATTGTAAGTTAGTCGCGAACCTCTTGAATGTAATTCTTGCATTGCATTAGAGTAACGTAACTCAGAGGTCTGTCCTCAAATTACTCATTTGTATCTAATAAATTACTAATATTTCTGACATTGAAGAAAACTCTCTCCTGACCTTTTTAATTGAACAAGCAAGGAATTGGCTAGATAATCCAACAGTATGTATGGATGTTTCCCAGAACTTTGTTGCAGCTGGAAGGGCATCCACTGCATAAAACATATGCTGGATAAGTAGGTGGTTCATTCCGCTGTGGTGACCCCTGATAAATAATGGGACTAAGTCGAAGGAAAATGAATGAATGAATGTTTGATATGAACTTCCAGTTTTCCACATACTTTTATTTCGCATCTTTGGATGGAAACATATCCAGTCATCACCATCAATCAACCTTACCCGGCTTTCTCTCCTCAGCTGTCAACTTTAACAGTTGTGTCAATGTGAGGTGTAAACAGAAGCCAAACTGCATCCTGTGCAAACACTAGATTAATTGACTCTCTTTAGATTTCTTCAGCGGTGACGGGGAGAACAAACATTAACTAGCTGTGTACTTTCTAATTGGTCCCGCTCCACACACGGGCAGCATGTTTGAGTAACCTGGTGGAATTTAACCGCAGGGTTTAACGTGTAGGACTGGTTACCAAGGAGATGAATAGCTGTGCGAGGTCTGGTGCTCTCTGCAGGACACATGAATATGCAATTTAGAAGTAATAAACTGAATTAAATTTAAACATGTGTCAGTGTTAGGAGTGTGTATGACAGAAAATGAAGGAACTTTGTACATTGTTAATCTGTCAACATGATATTTGACTAAAAATTATCATTAATCTGAGCATATCTGGAACTGACTAAAGTCTTGTCGCCTATCCAAGTTTTAGGAACAACAAATAATAACTGGACTTCTAGTTGATCATTTGTTATCAGAAGTGGCTTATATATAAGGCAAATGCCTCTAGATTACCCTTATTGGACCAAAGTAAAACATGATCATGCCTTAATTTTTAATTATTTAATTAGGGACAGTAAAGGTCTGACTTTGCTTAGACTAAAGTCTTGTCACTGAACAGAAATAATGTCCAGTATGGAATATAAAGTCCTGCTGCAGTGGAGACGGAATGAATATTGTGTCTGACTACATCATGAGCTTGGAGGACTGCATCCATACATCTCTAACATGACTCAAATCACTGATTAATAAAGTCATCTGGAATGAAGAAGAAAGCGTTTTTGCAGGACTCCCAGAGTTCATCAAGATCCTTCGGATTCATCTTCAATGCCTCCTCCTCCATCTTACCCCAGACATGCTCAATAATGTTCACATCTGGAGACTGGGCTTGCCAATCCTGGAGCACCTTGACCTTCTTTGCTTTCAGGAGCTTTGATGTGGAGGCTGAAGTATGAGAAGGAGCGCTATCCTGCTGGAGAATTTGCCCTCTTCTGTGGTTTGTAATGTAATGGGCAGCACAAATGTCCTCAGGCTGTTGATGTTGCCATCCACTCTGCAGATCTACCATCATACTGAATGTAACCCCAAACCATGATTTTTCCTTCACCAAACTTGACTGATGTCCGTGAGAATCTTGGGTCCATGCGGGTTCCAGTAGGTCTTCTGCAGTATTTGTGATGATTGGGATGCAGCTCAACAGATGATTCATGGGAAAATCTACCTTCTGCCACTTTCCCAAATGTTCAACTAGAAGTCGAGTTAAAATTTGGTGCTCTTAAAATTAATATTTTTATAAAGTTAATATTTTTGTTGCTCTCCAGAAATTTATAACTTTTTGATTTAGTGGCTAATTCGTTTGAATTCGAACGATCTAATTCATACTATTTAGTATGATTTGCTCATCCCCCAATGACGGTTGGGTTTAGGGCTGGGTTTAGGTGCTACGCCTCCTTTTTAAAATCGTACATTTTTGTACGACTGAACTCGTACAAATTTGTACGAATCAGCCACTAAACTGACAAAACGTAAAATACTTACGTTTCCTTGTGAGATCAGGCTGATATATTCTGACGAGTTTTCCACACCTGTGAAGTAGTCGATTTGCTGTGCATCTTTCATGTGTGTTCATTTAGGAGTGCTAAACCTGTGCTAGAACTACTCATGATTTGTACATTACAGGAAACATAATTTATTGCTCTGCCCTGTGGATCCATTAGCATAAACCAGCACTGGATTTCTCTATGCAGTCTCGCACCTCCCCCATTTCAATCAATCCAAGGATATTTAGGTTTCCTGCAACAATGATAGGCAGAAATTGAGAAATCCACATTATTTCGAGTAGCAGAGTATGCTAGGATTGCTGTAAGGTTATCCCTCAGACAGATTAGACAGACTAACCACAATAGCTTGTCGAGTCTCTTTGTGGTTTTGTTTCCTTGTTCTTTATGTGCAGTCTGTGACTGATGATGACTGTAAGAGTGGTGTTCACCTTTGACCCCTCACTGCAGTATAGCCTACACACTTGTTGAGTCCCTAGTGAACGATTCATTGCTAATGAATAATGGTAATGATTTTAATGTTTATTAAGGATTAGAGATTTGTGTGGTCCAAAGCAGCGCAGGTTCAGCCTTTTAAACCTGTTTTTAAATGCCTGTTGTTTTCAATACCATCAACGGTGCTTGAGCAATGGAGAACAGCTATGCATAAATAAGGTATGTAATCTTCTATCATTTTCCCAGAGATGGGTTGTGGCTGGAAGGGCATCCGCTGTGTAAAGACTTGCTTTATAAGTTGGCGGTTCATTCCGCTGTGGTGACCCCGGATTAATAAAGGAACTAAGCCAACAACAAAACGAATGAATAAATCTTCTATCATGCCATTTACAGTGCTCAACCCAAATGAGCACACCCCAAATTAAAAATGAATATTTTTATCCATTTCTCAGTGAATATAGGTCATATATTTTATATATTTCATATAAAATAGATTTATTAAAACAATATATATATATCAGAACATCTTTAGAAAAAGAAAGATAATACATTTAAATGCATGCAAAATATTGGGAAACAATTACAAACTACAAAATTATATACATTTTTAATTTCTCTGGAATTTTGCTGTTTTTATATTTAAAAATATATATATTTTTCACTAACATATAAATTTGAGCGTTTTAATTTTGAACCATTCTCATAAGTTCTTTTGTTAGATGAGCTCCAGATTTGGCTTCAGTACTAATCTAAAGTATAATATTAGCACTGTATATATGTTCTATTCAGAAATTTTCTGGATCAAAACTAAAGAATAAATACATTCAGAGGAAAATTTAGACCCCTATTATTCACAGTTTTTTCACCATAATGTCAGAAATATTTGTATTTATAGTAAAACATTTACTTGCAAAATGTACTTACAAGATCAACTTAAAACGAAGAAGAAGATTTTCTGATATGTCCTGTACATGGTATTTTTCTTACCATTAATTCATTTTATTTTCAGCTTAGTCCCTTTAATAATCTGGGATGGCCACAGCGGAATGAACTGTCAACTTTCCTTACCATAATAATAATTATAAATATATATATATATATATATATATATATATATATATATATATATATATATATATATATATATATATATATATATATATATATATATATATTGTGTGTGTGTGCGTGTGTGTGTGTGTGTGTGTGTGTGTGTGTGTGTGTGTGTGTGTGTGTGTATAATGAGAGAGAGAGTCTCAAAAACTACTTTCTTCCACCATTCATTCACATCTGCAGCTGACTTCATAACAGCAGAAACCATTGCTACTTCACTAACCTCACTTTAAAAGCTAGTATTTGAATAATTCTCTAGCGTAATGTCTAAAGTGATAACAAAACAGGTGATTTTGCTGACATTTTAAGATTAAAAGGCTGAACAGCATGAAATGCCATCAGTCTAGAGACATTTATTACTCTGTTATAATCGGGAGAGCACAATAATTAACCTAGAAAAAGCCAAAGCAAAGCAAACACTAGCAGATTACTATGGTATAAATACAGCAGAGATCGAGTTAGAATGACTCTTACCTGATTTATAATGATTTGATTAGCTGTAGTTTAAAATTTGCATTGAGTTTTATTCTCTAGGGATTTTATGCGGTCTCTGTTTCCATCATGTGGCAAAACGACAACTGTCTTTGCTCTGCTCACTATGGCAGGCTAAAGGATGCCGACACATATGAAAATTTTAAACATGCACTATCCTTATAAATACATTACATAGTTGCAGTCTAAACAACTACATTCTTGTCTAAAAAAAAGCCTCAAAAGTACATGATGTTGTCCAACAGCAGCAATATTTGTAAAACTGTAGTGAGTTTTGTTGATCTGCTGTCACCTAAAATAAAAGCAGTTTTTAATTTTTTCAAAACCATTTCAGGTCAAAATGATTAGCCCCCTTAAGCTTTTTTGTTTGTTTTTAACTGCAGAAGAAACAACTGTTATACAATGACTTGCCTAATTACCCTAACTTTACCCTAATTAACCTAGTTAAGCCTTTAACCTAGTTAATCCTGAATATTATCTTGAACAATATCTAGTTAAATATTATGTGCTTTCATCATGGCAAAAATAAAATAAATCTATTCGCTATTAGTATCTCTGGATCTGTTTTTAGAAGCCAGCACACCTTTTAGTCTGCCAGAGAGTAATGTACTGAATGCACCGTGTGTTTTTCAGCGTGTGAATAGAGAACGAGGTCACTTTTCTTTATTGTTGTGGCTACAATGCATGAAATCGCAAATGGCGGAGTCCAGTCTCATCCTTATCTGCCTCTTCTGTCTAGTCGACTCCCAAAAGACACATCAGAGTCTGAGGAAGACAGAAAGCACTTGAACGGGTGGCGCTCCTAGACTAATGTGGTAAATAATGCATGAGCTTTTTATGATTGCTAAAACATTCATGATCAAGTCACTCCATCTGCAGGATATACAGACATGAGAATGAAAGCAGCCGTGACCACAACCGAGTCAAAGTGATCATCAGTCAAATTCAAGTAAAACTCTTGCTGGCTAATTTTTATTTGGTTGAATTAAAGGTAACACTTTATTTTGATGGTCCAATTGAGTATTAGTAGACTGTCTGATTAAGTTATTTCTTTAACCCAATGGTTGAGTTAAACATATTTGGTGCTTTGTTGGGTTATTTTGAACCTTTATTAGGTTATTTAATAATAACTCAACCAGTTGGGTTAAATATTTAATGCTTTGTTGGGTTATTTTTAACATTTATTTGGTTATTTATTTTATAACTCAACCAGTTGGGTTACTTTCAGCAGTCAACTAATTTAACTGACACAGAACAGCTGTATTAATATGCGTCCATAATGTTGGTTTTGCGTGGTAAAGTTTATTTAAGCTCTAACATAATAATATTGTTGTTATTTTTTAATCAAATTACCTCTTGTGTCATGATTTTCTATTTGTTTCACCAGCACTCTTATATTGATGATACAAACGCGCGTTTCATAGCCGATAAAGCGCTTTCTCTACCTCCCATGTTCATCTTTACAGTTTTTTTGGGGGAGAAAATTATACACATATTTGTGATATTTGGCTGTCATTCTCGCCTTTAGGACTCAGTGGAGGCATTCATTAATTTACACAGCCATAATTGGAAAATAATAGTAGTACTTCAATAGTTTTACCAGAATAGAAAAAAATAACATTTAATCAAAATAACCCAATGCAGCGGGCGAGGCAGTGGCGCAGTAGGTAGTGCTGTCACCTCACAGCAAGAAGGTCGCTGGTTCGAACCTCGGCTCAGTTGGGGTTTCTGTGTGGAGTTTGCATGTTCTCCCTGCCTTTGCGTGGGTTTCCTCTGGGTACTCTGGTTTCCCCCACAGTCCAAAGACATGCGTTACAGGTGAATTGGGTAGGCTAAATTGTCCGTAGTGTACAAGTGTGTGGATGTTTCCCAGAGATGGGTTGCGGCTGGAAGGGCATCCGCTGTGTAAAAACTTGCTGGATAAGTTGGCGGTTCATTCTGCTGTGGCGACCCTAGATTAATAAAATGACTAAACCAACAAGAAAATGAATGAATGAACCCAATGCAGCAATGGGTTTTTGATTTTCTGCATGCTCTTCGGATGGAAAAGATTCGGTTTGCAATAAAACAAAAGCCAGAACAGTTCCAGAAAGTCTGGAGCCTTTCTAAATTTTTTAAGGAGACACCTATATCTTAATTGCCTTTCTATCTTTATTTTCTTTGTAATATTTATTTTTCTTTGTTTTTATTTGTTTATTCTTTTATTTTTGTTATCTTATGTTTGTATATCTTTGTGTATAAATGTGGTATTTTATCTTTATTTATACTTATTTAGTGTATAATTATGTTTTCTCAGTGGTTAGCATCACAGCAAGAAGGTCGCTGGTTAGAGTCCCGGCCGGATCAGTTGGCATTTCTGTGTGGAGTTTGCATGTTCTCCCCGTGTTGGCGTGGGTTTCCCCCGTGTCCTCTGGTTTCTCCCACAGTCCAAACACATGCGCTATAGGGGAATTGAATAAACTAAAGTGGCCATAGTGTATGTGTGTGTGTGTGTGTGTGTGTGTGTGTGTGTGTGTGTGTGTGTGTGTGTGTGTGTGTGTGTGAGTGTATGGGTGTTTCCCAGTGCTGGTTTACAGCTGGAAGGGCATCCGCTGTCTAAAACATATGCTGGATAAGTTGGTTCATTCTGCTGTGTCAACCCTAGATTAATAAAAAGACTAAGCCGAAAATGAATGAATGAATGGTTATCCCCCAATGATGGTTGGGTGTAGGGGTTTGGTTTGGTGCCACCCAAATTTTATAAATTGTACATTTTCAACATTACAACTGAACCAAATTCGTATGAATTAGCCTCTGAACTGACAAAGTGTAAAATAGTGATGCTTCCTTGTGAGATCCAGCTGGCACAGAAGTGAAGAGTGCAAAGCTGAATTTCTGATGATGACATCATAACTCAAATCATTAAACTGCGCTAACTCGAGCGTAAATCAGCGCACAGCTCCAGAGCGCTGGCATCAGCCACTGCGCCACCTGCTCGCTGTCTCATCTTGTTATTTGCGTCTGATTGAATGGTGAGTGTGTGTATGTGTGTGTGGCCTTCACTGCTACCACAGATCTTTCTACATCACACATTGTGGTTTTGTTTGCAGATTGGTACGCAACTGCATTTGCTCACTTGCGATAGAAATAATATGAGACTGGAGTTTAAGTTCTTTTCATAAAGTAAACTCAGAGTTTCGCACTTTCTGAAACACTCAAACACACAAAGAACATTTAAAAAAAGACAACTTTTTTGGTTCAATCCAATCTTTAAAAACAATTAACTTAACAAATTAAATGGATTTGTGTTTGGACGACATTAAGCATGTTTTTACCTTTATTCATTCAATTTCTCATGGCTTGGTCCCTTTTTTTTACCAGGGGTCGCCACAGTGGAATGAACCACCAACTCATCCAGGATACACAGCGGATGCCCTTCCAGCTGCAATCCATCACTGGGAAACATCCATACACACTCATTCACACACATACACTATACGGACAATTTAGCTTATTCAATTCACCTGTACCGCATGTCTTTGGACTGTGGAGGAAACCAGAGCACCCAGAGGAAACCCATGCCAACATGGGGAGAACATGCAAACTCCACACAGAAATGGCTAGAAAATGCCCTATACACCTTTCTGGAGAACGCGAATTATGTAGCCAGAGGTACTTATGGCTGAATTTCGTCGTTAAAAATGCTACAGGGCGTTGGGATGCTGTTCCTTTTTGCGCTTACCAGCGGACTGCTTACCTCCATATGGACGGCTTTCCCGCTGACACCAGTTTGTCCAGTGGCTGGCCATGTACATCAGCGGACTTGAGATGCGGAGAGAAGTTGACCACAATGACGAAATTCGAGTCAGGTAAAGAATGGTTGCAGAAAGCAGGAAAGACAAAAACAGAAGGCAAAAAATAAAACAAACACGTAAACAATAGGGTGAGAATTTGGTAAAACATGAAAACGTGGTATAATCAGATGAGAGCTTTTCTTTTCCTGGATTGCTTTTTATAACTGTTGGGTTTAGGGAAGAAGGAGGGTGGGTTAGTCGATTGGTCAGTCAGTCGGGACTCCGCGAACATGGAGACAACATGCAAACTCCACACAGAAATGCCAACTGACCCAGCCAAGACTCGAACCAGCCACCTTCTTGCTGTGAGGTGACATCGCTAACCACCGCGCCACTGTATATATTATATTATATTATATTATATTATATTATATTATATTATATTATATTTTATTATATTATATTATATTATATTATATTATATTATATTATATTATATTATATTATATTATATTATATTATTTTATATTATATTATATTATATTATATTATATTATATTATATTATATTTTATTATATTATATTATATTATATTATATTATATTATATTATATTTTATTATATTATATTATATTATATTATATTATATTATATTATATTTTATTATATTATATTATATTATATTTTATTATATTATATTATATTATATTATATTATATTATATTTTATTATATTATATTATATTATATTATATTATATTATATTATATTTTATTATATTATATTATATTATATTATATTATATTATATTATATTTTATTATATTATATTATATTATATTATATTATATTATATTTTATTATATTATATTATATTATATTATATTATATTACATTATATTATATTATATTATATTATATTATATTATATTATATTATATTATTTTATATTATATTATATTTATTATATTGTATTATTTTATATGATATGATGTTAGATTTTATTACATTATATTATATTTTATTATTTATATTATATTATATTAATTATATTATTTTATATTATATTATATTATTTATATCATTTTTATATTGTATTATTTTATATGATATTACATTACATTATTTATATTATATTATATTATATTATATTATATTATATTATATTATATTATATTACATTATAATATATTATATTATATTATATTATATTATATGATGTGATATGATATGATATGATATGATATTATATTATATTATATTATATTATATTATATTATATTATATTATATTATATTATATTATATTATATTATATTATATTATATTATATATCTTCTTTTGTGTTCAACAGGAGAAATAAATTCTGCTTTGAACAAGAAAAGGGTGAGTAAATAATGGCATCCTTTTCATTTCAAGAGTTCACACTTACCTGATGATTGATTATAAAGCTTCTTTGGCATGCTGTCCCGGGAGAGAGCCCTGAGCTCATAAGATCCTCGGGCCCATGGCTCCCTCCCATTTGCAGGGCGAGGGGAGTTTGAGCTCAGGTAGATCTGGAGAACTCCTCTGCTGTAGTAGCTAATGAACAGATAGTGATTTCTCTTAAGAGATAACTACATACTAGGAGCATGTCTATGGTGACGATTTGGATTAGTCAATTAACTTAAGTTGCAAGTTTTTGGACAGTGGGGGGAACCCAGGGGAAAACCTAGTGATGAGTAAATGTTGACAGAATTTTAATTTTAGGGGTGAACTATCCCTTTAAATATCCTAAATATAAGCACACATTACATAAAATATCAATCACAGCCGAGCTTGCCATCAAACCTGCTTTTTGTTGCACATTGTCATATGTTAATGGATATGACTGATAGCCAGCAGCTGTGATTTTGATAGCAGCTGCTTTCTGTTATTTAATGAGGCACAACTAGTCTTGTCACGCCATCTGTCGGCGAGCTTAAGGAACCGCAGAGTTCGAGTGGCTTTCACATAGAAAATGAATGAATGAATATTACTTTTCCTAGATATAATTATTTATTATGTTTTATATCATATATATTATAATCAGGGCTTGACATTAACTTTTTTGATCACCAGCCACTGTGGCTAGTAGATTTCCAACATTACTAGCCACTCGCCATTTTTACTAGCCACACTTTTCTTGTTGGGAAATGGGAAATATATTTTATATGCATAAATTTGACTTTGACATGCTAAAATGACTGGATTTAGATGTTGTGTTATGTCCACATGGCTCATTGATTTAACTTCTTGTGTGTATTGTGTATTAGAAAATGGGTTGTGTCGCAATGCAATCAGTTTTTATTTCACTTGACTTTTCAAGGCTCAAATTTAAGGATTTGCCAAATGTATCTCTGACCACACAAAATAAGTATTTCTAAGCTACAAATTCTTAATGTCTCACAACAAGGAAATAAAGCATTATAGGTGCACTTTTTAATTCAACCAGATTTTTCTTTTAAAAACATTACATTTAAAAAATAATTATTGTCATGTCTCTAAAATATGCACAGTTATCTGTCCTGCAAAAGTCCCAGATCAGCAGTTAACTAAATTAATCTCCCATTAAAGCAATGTTATCGTAAAAAATGATGATGATCCAGTAACGAGCTTCACCGTGTTTCCAGCACTGAGGAGCGCACAATAGCCTGAGGAGCTGGAAGCTGCACTTCAGGGACATTCACCAATCAAGTGGTGCCCTCTGTGCTCTTTCCTTCCTGAAGCGATAGTTGATAGAAAGGCTGCACAACACATGCGGTGCGGGAGGAAAGAGGAGAGAAAGATGAAGATTTTGACATCTTAACGACCACTGCCAACTCGAACACATTTATTATTGCAAATAGATGCATTTATTCAGGCTATACTTGTGGTTTTTCAAGTAACCTTTGCTGGTTCGAGCCCAGGCTAGGTCAGTTGGCGTCTCTGTGTGTGGAGTGTTCGCGTTGGTTTCCTCCGGGTGCTTCGGTTTCCCCCACAGTTCAAATGCACGCGCTAAATGGTGATCTGGAAGAACTAAATTGGTGTATGAGTGTGTATGTGAGAGTGTATGGGTGTTTCCCAGTACTTTGTTGCAGCTGGAAGGGCATCCGCTGTGTAAAACATAGATAAGTTGGCGGTTCATTTTGCTGTGGCGACCCCTGATGAATAAGGAACTGAATGGAAGGAACTAGCGGGTTCACTAGTGGTGGATAAACTGCTTTCATTGAGACACAATACTTTAACTATTGTCCACGAGTTGACATTTATCAGTGGCTTCACCACATGATTACATCAACATTCTCATCACTTCACAAAAAAACAAGCAATTGAAATACATGCAATATCATCGCGTAAATCACATTAAAATAAAACGCATCCCAACATAATTTTTTGTATTTAATATACAGTAAGTCTAATAAACGTCTAAACATAGTCGTCAAGGGCAAACTTGGGCTGTCCGTGAAAATCTAACAGACATAGGCCAAAATAGACTAGTCTTTAAATAAACAAAACGAACGACTACACATATAAAGTCTGTCTAATCTGCTTATTTGACGACTGGCAGTCCAAGTTTAGCCTTGTTTTTAGCCAAGCTTTCTATGTTTAGATGTCTATTAGACGTCTAGTGAACACAATTGTTTGCTGGGATTTAACGTTATTCATTGCGCAAGACGCGTCCAAACGACATATGCTCGTCCGTCAGACGTCTGTTTAGTTTATCAGTATTTAAAATTGTAATAGCTGGCACAAAGGACATTTGCTACACATTTTTTCAATGTTTCTTTCAATGTATTTATTTATTTCAATGCATGAGCTGTCCACTGTCTACTCTCAATTAAAGTCGGAGATGTTTACTGAAATCATAGAATATTTATCAAAATAAAGATGTATTTATTTATTAACTTATTTATTTATTTATTTATTTATTTATTTATTTATTTATTTATTTCAGTGCAAGAGTTTTCCACTGTTTACTCTCAATTTAAGTCGGAGATATTTACTGAAACCATAGAATATTTGTCAAAATAAAGATTATTTATTTATTTGTTTGTTTGTTTGTTTATATATTTATTTATTTATTTCAGTGCATGTGCTGTCCATTGTGTACTCTTCAATAAAAGTCGGAGATGTTCACTAAAATCATTATCAAAATAAAGATTTATTTATTTATTTATTTGTTTGTTTGTTTGTTTGTTTATTTCAGTGCATGAGCAGTCCATTGTGTACTCTCAATTAAAGTCGGAGATATTTACTGAAATCATAGAATATTTATCAAAATAAAGATTTTTTTATTTGTTTGTTTTATGTAGTTATGTATTCATTTATTTATTTATTTCAGTGCACGTGCTGTCCATTGTGTCTTGAATTAAAGTCGGAGATGTTTACTGAAATCATAGAATATTTATCAAAATACAGATTTATTTATTTGTTTGTTTTATTATTTATTTTTTTATCTATTTATTTATTTCAGTGCATGAGCAGTCCATTTTGTACTCTCAAATAAAGTCGGGGATATTTACTGAAATCATAGAATATTTATCAAAATAAAGATTTATTTATTTGTTTGTTTGCTTGCTTGCTTGTTTTATTTATTTATTTTTTTATTTATTTATTTAATTATTTATTTATTTATTTATTTCAATGCATAAGCTGTCCATTGTGTACTCTCAATTAAAGTCGGAGATATTTACTGAAATCATAGAATAATATTATTGAAATCAAGATTTATTTATTTTCGCCGACAGGTGTCGCAATAGGTCAAAGTGCCACACACAGCCTATCATAACTAGTTTTTCCTCACTGTTAAGAAACAAGTCTGCAAAAATAAAATAAAACGAGTCTAATTACTGAGTTTAAATCACTTTTCTATTTAAGGAAGAAACATGTGAACTTGATGTATATAATTTTAACACTGACTATAGTAATTTAGTATTCTTTGCTCGTTAAATGTTCTTCAAACGCAGTCAACTGTGATGCCTTGTTGATTAAAATGTTTGTTTATAAATCCGCTTAAGTTGGTAGACTGATTTACATATTTCAATTGTTTCCGAATATAGATGAGTGACCCTGGACCACAAAAATATACATAATTAACTGTATTTTTTTTTTAATTAAGATCATCTGAATAAAGTGGTTAGCATTGTGGCCTCATTAGCAGGTCGCTCCATGATTTGAGTCCTGGCTGGGTCAGTTGTCATTTCTGTGTGGAGTTTGCATGTTCTCCCCGTGTTTGCGTGGGTTTCCTCCGGGTGCTCCGGTTTCCCCCACAGTCCAAACACATGCGCTATAGGTGAATTGAATAAGCTAAATTGGCTGTTGTTTATGTGTGTGAATAAGTATGCATGGATGTTTACCAGTACTGGGTTGCAGCTGGAAGGGTATTCGCTGTGTAAAACATATGCTGGATAAGTTGGCAGTTCATTCCGCTGTGGTGACCCCTGATGAATAAAAGGAGTAAGCCAAAGGGAAATGAATTAATGAATGAACGAGTAGACTTTCTATTCGTGTGTTTTGTCAGAATCGAACAATATTTGGAAGAGATATGACCATGAGAAAATCTGTAATCTGAGTTATCAAAAAATCTGAATATTTAAACAAATTAGCAATGCATATTACTAATAAGAAATGATGTTTGGATATTTTACAGTATTAAATTTACAGAATATCTATATAAAACATGATCTTACTTAATATTCTGATGATTTTTGGCATAAAAGACCATCAAATACAAGTGCAACATTATGCAGCAAGTGCAAAAAGACCAGTTTTGTCATCCAACATTTTTATTACAGTGTATTTATTTTAATAGAAAGGGTTGATTTAAAGCAAAATGTATACCAACGCACACCGCAATAATGTAACATTTATATAAATATATAATATTTAAAGTATAATTAATAGACTGTTGAATTCATGATTGACCACGCATTAAAATGTTTGTCAATATTTTTTAAACAAGGTCACTGCGAAGTGTGTTTTCATTTAGCACGAAGCGTTGCAGTTTACCATCGCCACACATTTCATGAACATGCATATGCGAGCTGTATCCCGCATTCATTGGCTGCCTCGCGCGCACAAGTTCATCCTCCCCCATGACGCGCGATAAATGTCCGTCCTCCCGCATCTCTGCTGACAGACAATCACAGTTCTGCTTTGCGTCGCGGTTGTTTTCTTCCAAAGTGGAATAGTGCAACAGAACTCAGAAAGCCTACTTAGTTTTGCGCCTTTGAAGATTTTTTTTATGGCTTCACTCTGTCGTTGGACTTGCTTTTAAGTGTGCTTTTGCGGTATGAAAAACATGACTGGAGTTTTTGACAGCCTCAGTACAGATATGCATTCGAACCAGATTACCTCCAGCAGTTACCACAGTCTGCACAAGTCCCAGGAATCGCCGACTCTTCCGGTCTCCACCGCTACCGACAGCAGCTACTACAATAATAATAACCAGCAGTGCGCTGGCTCTCCGTACGGCCAGATCAGCTCTTACCAGTACCAGAACAACAGCATGAACAGCGTCCAGTACAACACTAAATCATACGAGCTGGGCTTCGGAAACGCTTTCGGCCCCTACGGCACCTACGGCTCCTGCTCCTCACCAACTCCTGCAGATGCTGGTAATGATCTATGTGGTTGATATTAACCAATATGAGTAATTATCGCTGTAATTAATTTAAAATCGCAAAGTTACTGTGTATTAACACAACTTATTAAGGTAAAGTTGGTTTTATATTTGCACATTCGTTCGGGGATGCCACCTATACTGTTTACTATGGTACTTCGGTCTTAACACGTAATTATGACTTCAAAACAACATTAGCACAATTTATTTGACTGTAATCATGATTGTACTTTTATAGTCATTGGTTCCTAATATGATTTAAAATTTGCAAACAATAATATTCTGAAATTATAGGCTCTTATTAATAAACTCCGATTGTGTGAATAGAAAACCAACTTTACCGCAAAACACAACTTGTAGTGTTTATTACAAAACATAAATCATTGCGTTTTTATATGCACTTTTCTATAGTATACTCTATTATGTGTGTATAATATAGGAAATCTAAATATTGTTTATTGCATCACATAGAGGTTTCATTATACATATATAAAATGTTTCCATTAGAGTTCAATTCATTTACCACATTTGTTTGTTGTCTCTCCCAGAAAAGGAAGAAAGCGAACCTGAAATCCGAATGGTCAATGGAAAGCCAAAGAAAGTCCGAAAACCTCGTACTATTTACTCGAGTTTCCAGCTGGCGGCCCTGCAGAGGAGGTTTCAGAAGACTCAGTATCTGGCCTTGCCGGAGAGAGCTGAGCTGGCCGCATCTCTGGGCCTCACGCAAACACAGGTACAAAAGCTTGATATACATCAAATATCGGCCATCATATAGTTTAATTATGAATTTATTTCTAAAGTGTTAATTGGTAATAATAATATCAACCTGTGATTATATTATATTAAGAACTATTAAACCATTAATCCTAAAGCCTACTTCTTATTCATACTGGTTTTAGTTGTAACATTATTATAAACACTGTGCGTTGGTATGGCTACATTTTGTTTAAATCCACCCTATTAAATATTGCACTGTAAAATAAATTAGCAATTAGTTCTGACAGTTTGTTTAGGTCATTGTAAACTAAGTCAATCATGTTCTAACTTAATTTGAAAGGTTTTGCGAGCTGTTTTAAATCAGTTTATCATAATATACGTTTAATGGATTCATAATTTGATTCAGCTTAAAAAATTAAGGCAACCAGGATTATTTACAGTGTGGTTACACTTAACAATAAGATTGAATTAGTTAATGCATTTACTAACATGAACAAACAATGAACAATGCATTTATTAGCATTTGTTCATGCTAGTTAACGTTAGTTAATGAAAATAGGTTATATGTGTTAGTTGCAGCCGTTAGTTCGTATTAATAAATTAGTAGTTCGTGTTACTAAATAACTAATGAAACATTATTGTAAAGTGTCAGCAATATTTATACACACACTCAAATGCTGGGTTGTCATTTCCCAAAGTTGCTCAAATATGGACAAAGTTAGTGGTTGGGTTAAAAGCGTCATTTAATTATTATTTGATAGGAAAATTAATGAATTAATGACAACCCAGCGTTTTTAAGTGTTTAAATATTTTAACTTAAGGTCGGGGTTTATGTATAACAAATTGTTAGCCAGCCCACATAGTCAATCTTTTTGTAAATGTTTTGTAAAACATGCTTATATAGCCTAATTTTTATTTAGGCCTATATATATATATATATATGCTATGAATATTTTAACGCATGGGGTTGATTTGTTGCATATAGCAAATTGTGAACTAGCCCACAAGGTCATTATTTTGGTGAATGTTATTTGCTTACATGTTGCTCTAGAGCAATTTTATTAATTTCTATATATCTTTAGGTTAAAATCTGGTTCCAGAATCGTCGTTCAAAGTTCAAGAAGTTGTGGAAAAGTGGAGAGATCCCACCCGAGCAGCATGTGGCCTCCAGTGAGTCTCCACCTCACCCCTCACCGCCTCTCGCCGCGGCCTGGGACTTCGCGCACAGCCAGAGAATGAACACTGTAAACTCGGGTTTGTCGCAGAGCAGCCCTCCCAACACAACCACCCCTTCCTTTCTGACAAACTACCCCTGGTATTCATCCACGAACTCTGCGGCCCACCTTCAGCCACCACTTCATCACAATACAACTGTTAGCGCCGGGACCATATTTTGACTCTGCCGACTTGGGGAACTCAGTTTGTGAACTGAACTTAAATGACTTTTAGGCCTGTTTGGCAGTCTTGAGTGGTGAGACCTCGATCTGCACCGATGCCACGTTGATCATTGCCAGTGCGATTTGGGCGTGACACTGTTACTTTTCATGCAATGTCGCGTCAGCAAGCAGACACTACAGAATCAAACATATACAATTATTTTTGTATTTATTTATTTTGTTCTATGAGTGGTACGTCTATGGATTAAAGTGAACTACAATTATCCAAAGCCTAGAGAACTCATGTGGACATTATTGGAGTAAATATTTGCAGCAGGGTGAATCAGAGCACATGTAGCACAACCTGAAGCTGTTTGGTGCCTTCTTGAAAATAACCTGACTTGTCGGTTTCCATGTGTTTCATGCGCCTGTCTTTACTTTCAGATTTGTTTTTGTTCATTTTATATTTAGTAGCCTATACGCAAGGTAAGTTGGAAATTTGGTGTCCGTCTTTGTATATGTCCCATCGCGTCTATTTAATAATGTTGTTATTCGTATAGGATATCATAAGAGTTTCACTGTTTAAACACTAATGAAAATCACACGCAAGCTACTGATTGTCCTAAAGTCATGTATATATTTTTTTTCCTGGAGTTCTTTGTTTTATTTATTTTGAAGCCGAATGAACATCTCTGCCACTATAATGATTCAGACTTATTTAAATAAAATGTTTCATGTGAATGCACTGTTTGTGTGTAAATTCATTGGGGATTTCTAATGTAGTTTTTCTCTTTTAGTTCACTGTTGGTATGGGATTTTGTTTTTCGTGGTTCAATCCACGCCTCCTTTTTTTTTTTTTTTTTTTTGCTTCGGCGCCAGTTGAGTCTCTAGTCTTTAATAAGTCTGGCTGGAGACGCGAAGGAGCGTCTTGTAAATGTTTCACACAAAACCCACAAACTCACCTTTTGTTGTCTAACGTGACAGGTGTGTGTCTGCAGCCAACTCTGTAATAAGTAGGCCTAGGTCAAGAAGAGAGTTTAACTTTTTCTCGAGTTCAAAAATTAGCAGAAGCTTTGTTATTAAAAAGAGGGGAAAAACAGCACGCATTTGTATTTTTGAAGACGTAAAACTGAAAGACAAAAACTCGAGGAGTCCGACAGCAGAGAGACGCGCTACAGAGCCTCGGGCTGGGAATGAGCGCGCAAACACGCCCCGGCATGAAGGCGTTCGGCTGGCTTCAGACTCTCTGGAGTCAGAGATCTGCGCTCCAGACTTTTTATGAAGTCAGCGCAGCCAAAAACCAGGCTCACAAATGCCTCGAGCTAAACAACATGGAAACATTTCTCACAACTTCCACCGCCCGTCCGCCCCATGCACAATACAAGGCCTTTGTAATAGGGGCCCGGCTGCTGTGTAGCCTACATTAATTTTCCACGCCATATAACAACGCAAAACTTGTTTATTTGCTCAGAGGCTTAGTGAAAATAAAATGCCGAACACACCAATGGGAATTTGAGCAATGCAACTCACACTTTTAATGCAATGATTCATTCATATTTATTTCATCACTTCAATAAACAAAGGTTTCATTTCTGAAATAAAAATGTAATGTGTTATTAATTAATTAAATATTTTAAAGTTAAATTAAAACTATTCAATGAAGCGTAAACTCGTAAAATCCGGTTCAAACATAAAATTGTTGTTTTAAATGTGATTGCAGCAAAACCATGAACGCATTTATAGGCCTCTTTGTAGGCCTATTGTTGATTATATGTGACCAGTGTCACAGCTAGTTTGCTAAGCAAATTAAAATATATATGTTTGAGCCACACGTGGCTTATTTATTGCTCGGTTTGAAATATTATGCGTGGTTGATTTTAGTTACACGAATATTATCTTTTTATTTGAGTGTTCGAGGGCTATAAAGCAGATGTAATAAGGATGTATCCTGTCAGTGATTGCCACATTACAAGATGTTATGGTGTCGCCCCGGGCAAAGAACTGCGCCGGCATTTAAATGTGCCCCGCAGAGATCCACAAGATCCAGACTTTATCCATTCAGCAGAATAAACACGACAGCAAAAGGCAATGTCATGTTTAACCAATAGTGGTCGGGTTTCTTTAGCCTGTCTTTAAAGGCCAGAGACACATCTCAAAAATGTCCCCTGAGACAAGAAGATCCAACTCGATCAAGAATAATTAAATACCACATCGGTTTGAAGCGCACCAGCCGTCTGCAAACCAGATCATGTAACCCATATTCTAAACAAGAAACAAGCCAGACGCTTAAACACATGCACCAAATATATATATATTTTTTTATTATTGTTATTTTAATGTATTTTTGTTGCCTCTCTGTCAGCATGTGTTTTTGCTGTCTCATATAATCTATATGTGGTGAAAAAATGGCCGTAATCCGTGTTAACATTGATTGGATCTTTCAACTATGGTGCATGGCTCGACATGGACAAGTGTCACACCTTGCAAATGCAAACGAATGTTAAAGTGTATTGAAGCTGTCTGCAAGCACATGCTCCGCATGCCTTTCTCTCTGAAAGATTAGCAATGATGTGGTTTTAGACACTTCCGGAATCCTGTAGACAACTTGAAAAATGCCATACCCCATCCCTAATTTATACTCTGATCTGTAATTTTATCCACAATTGCTCCAGTTGAGCATTCTGGCTCCCCGATCTGAAAGCCTGCAATTACTATATAATTCTTCGCAATTTTAGATGTCCTAATATGGACTGTAATTTTTGCGCAAGACAATTTCCAGCTATTTCAAGCATCAACATTGTCAAAGTTGTATGTACATAATAAATGGTAATATCAATGCATAGTTTTTAGCATAACATCTTGACTCCGCGATAATTATATCCGTTTGGAGCCTACGCAAAATTAGCCTGAATTGCATGGTAACTGCTGCTTTAAATTTTTAAAAATTACTCATAATTTTCCCAAAGATTACCAAGATCTCGAGTGCACAATGTCATCAGCGTAATGAGGAGTAAACATTTATGCTAATAATCAGCAATTTTTTCCATCAGCTATAAAGAGGGAAAATAAAGCAGGATTTTTCATTCCTGCTCGGAGAGCGTCTGTCAGCTCCTCTGAGCCCAGCTAGAGGAGGCAGATTCTGGGACCCAAAGAGCCGAACCAATGCCTTGACTGCTGGATGCTCTTTTCGCATTCGTCTATTTCCCCCGGGAGTGATGCATAGAATAGCCGATGCCAATCTTTGTGTTTATCACAGATTAAGGTAAGAAGGATGCGCGTTTATTTTACATGCATTTTGTTAACTTATTTGGGATGGATCTGGATATGATATTATGCGTATTGGGAACTAGTTAGAAGGGGAAAAAAAAGATTTGTCGCGCTTTGTATCCAAGCCTATAGGACAAATGTATTTTCTGCAACAACGGAACATGTAAATACAACTGCAGCTTTATTCAAATAGCATTATTAATAACAAAAAAACGTCGTTACTATAAGCGAATAATACTTTCAACGAATTTAGAAATGTGAGCGTGTTCAATCTTAGGTAAATCAAAATATAGCACAGCGTTTCACTTTGAATAAGACCGGCGTCTTACTCATTAATAAAGCTGCCCGAAATTGCGAGATAGTTTGTCTATAGAATCCAGAAGAAAATAAAGCAGCCCTTGTTCTATAATTTCACCTCTGCCTTCATCACTCCGACATTGTGCTTTTGCTCATTTTGATCCCTCTTCCCATTGACAAATCTCTCGGTATACACCTGCAAGCAATTTGCCAGCCTTACTTATAACTACCGCTGCGCACCTATTTCGCTCTCTCTTTTTTCCCCCTTTTCTTTTTCCCCCGTCGCACAGCAAATTTTCTTTCAGCGCGCTATCTCTTTTGTTAACAAAAGATTCCACGTGCGAAAAAAAATTGCTCATAATTATCCCGTAGATGGGAAGCTGCATTAGAATAAGTAAGGAGGGAATGACTGTAATTATGTCTGGTTTGATGGGCCCGGCGCGTAATCAAGAGGAGAATAGAGTGAAATAACGCTGACCCTCTCTGCTCCACAGCTGCATGTCGGAGAAAGAGACAGAACAACACGGCTTCTTCTTTTATTCCTTCCCAAGAGTCCTGTTTTATGTATATATTTTTTATATACTTTGCATTAATATATTTTAACTAATCGGACGTGCAATAGAGATTAATTTAAACGTTTATAAGTCAATTTATTTACAACAAAAAAATTAAACATGATTTTTCCGTTTTCTGAAAAGTAGAAATCCTCTTGAGGAAATAAACTGATGAATACAATTTACTGTTGAAATCAGTTGCCTAAAAATTGGCACGGCATCAAAAGCATAACGCGATTAAATAAACATTAAGACAAGTATGACGTGATATAACACGGTAATTACGGCAAATAATTGCACAGGAAACGCAACGATACTACTACTAATACCACTAATAATAATAATCATCATATTTATAATAATAATAATAATAATAATAATAATAATAATAATAATAATCATAATTAAAAAAATATATATTTTATTGCACTGTAAAAAATGCAGGGTTCCGCACAATTTCCTCTTGTTGTCCCAACACAAATCGGTTAAGTTAACCTAAATGTTTTTAAAAATTTAAGTTGGTTGAACATAATACAGTTGACCCCCGCAAAAATTAAGATGATTTGTTTTTAAGAAGGTAGTTTGAACAAGCATCAAAAGTAATTTCTGAGTGTATATAAACAACAACAATAACAGTGAAACAAATGTTAATAATAATAATTGTTATTATTATTATATTTTCTAATAAAAATATATTTTGTCTAAAGTGAACTGAAAAGAAATTGTCTGCAAAATTGTTGCAAACAAGTTGTGTGTTGAATTTAAACAAACAAATTACATTTAGTAATGTTCAACTTAATTTGTTTGTTTAAATTCAGCCCAAATAAATTGTTTACAGCCACTTAAAAAAATTTAGTAAATCCAAGGAATCATCTTTGAATATTTTTTTCAGTGTATTATCTATTAAATTTTGGAACTATTGATGAATAATGAAGTCAGAGAAAGAGCTGCTGCAGCATTGAGCTTGTGTTCAGAGATTGCTTGGCCATTTCCTGCTTTGACCAGGGCTGCGTTTCCCAAAAGCATCGTAAGCCTAAGAAGTTCGTAGAAATGATCGTACGACTGATCTTAATATTACGGTCTGTTTCCCAAAAGCATCGTAACTTAAGTAGCACTTGAAAATCTTAGTGGATCTACGAGTGCTCTGGAGTAATCGTAAAGCCTTAAGTGCATCGTAAGGAGACAGAGTTATGAGGGCACCTGCTGGACAACCGGCAAATTGCACCTACAATTTACTTCTCTTCAAAGTCATTATTCATTTTATTTGTACGTATATCTCTATTCATTTATATTTTCTACACATTACACAATTCAATATACAAATAATAAAGAATAAAGAAAAAAATAAAAATTACATAATAAATGTTAGAATGAAAAAAAAAAATTACACTGTTGTATATGGACATTTCGAGGGTAGTAGGCTATATTTTTGTCCTATTAGCAAATGCACATCAGGTGGGGATAATTAGGCTAAACTTTTCAAAAATAAATGTAAGAGCTTATTTATTTATTTATTTATTTACTTATTTATTTATTTTGATGTGAGATAAGCGAAAATGATGCTGATGTCATTTCCGGCAAGGACTGTTAGAATTAGTTTTATGCGAGATTGGAGCAAGACAGTGTTTTTACAGTACGACATTTCCAGTTAATTTATGTTTTTAAACTGGCTCAAAAATATATTTTTTTTTATGTTATTCGAGTTGAATATACATTCACACAAGTAGAAGAAGAATTATATGGATTGCTATAACATGTGCAACAATAACGAGCCATTCTATAGCGTGACATTTCAGCACTTAACAAACGGATAGCGACTCCTAAGTTGCACTTAAAGCTGGGCTACGTGCAATTGTGTTAAGTGCATTTTTGGGAAACGCACGTGAAACAATAACGAACGTTCGCAAAATGACTCGTAGAAAACGCTCTTAAGTGCTAAGATCAATCGTTATCGGGAAACGCAGCCCAGGCCGTTTTTAAGACCACACATGTAGAGCGTCAAAATTTGTCACAATAATTGCTGCACCCCCCAGCAACTTTTCCAATCGTGACAACTCTCGATGTACTCAATCAGCAGATGTATTGTAAAACTAATTCCAAGTATTTCTAATATATTAATTTGGCTCCTTCCTGTAAATTTTAGGATGATGTAGAATCATATTTTTTAGCACCATAAATAACTAAGATTCATTAAAAAAAATATATTTTTGCTGCTTGTTTAAACTACTTATTTAAAATCAGCTGAATCAACACTATACTTGAGGTTTTTTTGGGACAACTTAATTGCTTTAATGTCAATCTACTTGAATTTGTAAAATCAATTAAGTTAACTTAATAAATGAATTGTGTGAAACACAACATTTTGTTTTCAGTGTCTTTCATTTGATAAAACAACTAAAATCAAATAATAATAATAATAATGAAGATGATGATGGTAATATCAATAATAATACATATAATAATGATGATAATAAACAAGCAAGATATAGCCTATATCAAGTGAACAGATTACAATGTAAAGACCCAGCAAGCAACAAAAGCTTATCTGGAAATTACAAGAAATGTCCTTTGTATTGTTACTTGCCGGCATCTATCTGCATCAGAATTTTTCTTAAAATGCGCAGTTAAACCATCAGCCCCCAAACAAAAGGCTCTTTTGAACATGTCATTCTTTACCTATCTGCATTTCCTCCCCCCCCTTACAGCCCCAGTCTTTCTTCATCTGCCCCTCCATGAGCGGCACCTGCCCGATTATTCACTTAACACACGGCCATCAAAAGCAACCACACAAGAGCAGAAAAGAGCTTATAGCGGCTAAACGAAAGTGAAAAGAAACAAGTGCCCTTATTGTCGGAGGAATTACTGTGTTAGGGTTGGTGTTACAGAAACCACCGCAAGATTAATCGCTGGCTCGGATTGCAGTGCAAAACTGGACGTGTCATTTAGAAGCAGACAGAAATTAGTTATTGTTTATAAGGCTGTTGTTATTGTTGTTGTTATCTAAATGCGTTTGGTCATGATTGAAATGTGAGAAACACGGCTAAATATTGTTTATAGGTCTGTTAATTTGACTTTCAATACACAGCATAGGTTTAATTTGTTATTAATTGTTGGTATTTTGTTCGGTTACCTGAATTTGGTTCATTTTTCAAAGCAATAAAAGTTGCGATGACATTTTGTAACTTCTTTTATAAGCAGATTTTTACTGTTCGTGTTTACACATTATACAAGACTCCATGAAACAAAAACAATAAATTAATATGACCGGTAGGCTATAAAACTATGATTTCTTTTCAATGTAAAACGGAAAAAAACACATGAATTTTAATTAAACACAACCATGTTTAGATCCTTTTGCACAAATTATTCAGCACACAACGAAAACGACTATTTCTGTACATTTAAGAGCTGTCAACACTTCCCATCCAGCGCTGATGATAGACGCGGTTATCTCCTCTTTGTGTGATCCAATAAAGTAAAACACTCGGGTTTACAAACTAGGTTCAAATCCGAGGGAAGTGTTTCTGTTTTATAGTGCAGCCTCACATCATAATTTAAAGAACATTTATTTTTTTTTAAATAAAACATACAAACATATAATCAAAACAAAAACATAATCTAAATAAGTTATATTTAAATAAACACAAAAAAACGCCGTACATACAAAATAATCTTGTTTAAAGATGTCTTTCTTCCCTTTAAAATGGGGAAAATCAGGAGACTTGCTCACGGTGTGATTTATCCCAGTCTTTACACGCTGAATAAGCCTGAAGCGACTGTATTTTAGCCACTTCTTGGAAAGAAATGCGCAGTTTGGTGTAATGTTCAACCCGGTAACTCCAAATTTCATATGGAAAACAACAAATTTGAAGAAAACGAAATACATTAGTGACTAGTCTCATGATTTTTTTTTTTTTTTTACACAACAACAAAAAGAGTCACGGAAAGGGCAGAGTAGCAGCTTTGATTTGACCCACTTTCCCGCCATTCCCTTCAATTCAAAAAAGAGACGTGTTTCTTCTCCGGTGCGACCGGACGACCCTGGTTCAGTCCCCGCTGGACAGTGTGTGTCAGCAGGTGTCTTTTTGTGTGAAAAAGAGAGAGAGAGTGTCTCCGGATCACATCTGGTCTGGGCTGCGAAGGGCCAGGGTGTGTAAGGCCGCAGAGTGACTGCCTGTGTCGGGTCCCCTGAACTGGGCCATTGGTGGACAGAGGGGCGGGGTTGTTTCAGCAGTCCTGGTTCACATGAGCTGTGGCTGCTGCATAGTGTCCTGGTGTGCTGTGGGATACCATGAGGTGTAACTGGGAATATAAGAGGTCGGTGTGGACGTTTTGACGGTGGCTGTTGTGTTCCAGACGGGCGCCACGGATGGAGATCCGGTGGACAGTCCGCGCCCGTTAGCCAAAGCGTTCGTGTCTATTGTTCCTCCACCCTGCTTCATCAGTTTCTTAAACTTGGAGCGTTTGTTCTGAAACCAGATCTTCACCTGGAAAAGGAAAAACGAGTTCAGAGAATGAGAGACGATATCTGATTCACGTTGAATAAAGCATCGTTCACTTACTTCTGCGTTCTCTCAGACAAATGGGTAACAATTCACAATAGTCAGTGTTAGTATGTACTAAACAAACAATAAATAATACATTAAATACAGTGTTTATTCAAGTTTATAACTGGCAATAAAGTTGTTCGTTGTTGGTTTCTTGTTATGATGTATTAACTAATATTAACAAGCATGAGTTTGTCATTTTAATAATGCATTAGTAAGTGTTGAACTATGGATAATAAATTTAGTACATGTAGTTCATTATTAGTTCATGTTAGTAAATACGTTACTCTCAATGAAACCTTATAGTAAAGTGTGACCAACAAATAATACCCTTGACAGCAGGCCTTTATAGAGAGAAAAAGTGCACTAGCCTACACTTCAAAAAGAGAATGCCAATATAAAAATACCCAATATTTCTTAAATTGTAAAAGCGACATGTATGTAGCCTCTATTGCTTCCCTGAAAACGAGTAAAAGCTGAGCACATGCCTGTGTTTGCGTGAGCCCCAGTGATGCGGCGAGCTCGGCTCTCTCTGGCAGAGCCAGATACTGGGTTTGCTGGAACCGCCTGTTCAGAGCCTGCAGCTGGAGACTGGAGTATATGGTCCGGGGCTTGCGGATCTTTTTGCCTTTCCCGTTGAAACGAACCTCTCCTCCTTCCACCACGGTGTTTTTCTCTGACTCCGGTGCTGGGAGGGAGAAAGAAAAGGAGAAACTGTCTCACAGACTGCTCATGCAGTGCGGCTCACATCACTGTGCACAAGTTTTACAGGCGGCACTTTAGGTATAATTAGCCTTAATTGCATACATTGTTTATAGCATTACGCAATAAATAATTACCAAGCCTAATAACAGCACATCTGGGCTACTCCAGTCCAACATTCTCGTAGTGCGTCGACAAAAGCAGCGACCAGCAAAAAGACCAAAGCATTTCTTACCTGGGTCCTCCAATCGGGTCTGCGCCAAAGCCGAGTTGTTTGGGTAGGTCTGCACGGTGCTGAGGTACGGGCTGGAGGAATGGCTACCGACCGAGTTGACGTATGGATAAGGCAGAGATCTAGGGAAGGACGGAGCCGGGCTGTATGCGCTGTCGTGTTGCGGGTGTCCGGAGGAGTGTAAACAGTGCATTGAGTAATGTCCGTGGGTCATAGATGAAGGCGACATTTGCTGACTTGGTGGCCCAAATTCCATGAACACGCTCTTTCCTGAGACTGGGCTGTTTAGACTCTCTGGTATTGTAGACATGGTCATGTCTCTCGCTCTCGCTCTCTCTCTCTCTCCCTGCTTTTTTGTTTTCTTCTATGATCTGAGTGAAGGATGGATCCCAATTTAAGCTCAACTGATTTTTTCACTTTCCATTCATAAGAAAATGTAGTTTGTCTCTGTGAAAAGTCTAGGTACGATGCTGTGGATCCACACAAACTCGCTCAAAGGTTTGAATCAGGGAATCATGAATATGTATCCAAGGTGCTCTCTGATTGGTCCACTCCCTCCAAGAGCGATGCGGATTGGTAATCCGAGGGTCGGGTCCGACGGACCTGATAAACTCAAGAAATAAGACCAACCTGTGACTCTATTGTGCAATGCTAATGTAGAAATTTAGGGAATGGACCGAGACGCATAGGCCGTACTTGGGAGGCTCAAACACATTTCCGCTGAAACCACCAAATTTGTCTCAACAGTGTAAAATATATAAATTTTTTATAATTACATTCGTTTTTTTATATCAGTGCCATCAGTGTAAGGCCTGTATCAATTAACAAATTATCAGAAAAGTAACAGTAAAATTAAATTATATAACCAAGGGGAAATGGTAATTCTTATGCAATATATGTGTAATTATAAGTAAATTATATTATTATTATTACTATTACTATTATATTAATTATAAATACATCTCTTAAAATAAACAAATCAGAATAAAAAACAAAAGTAAAGGCTGTTATATAAAAAGCAAACCTTTCGTAATAGTGAACGAAGATAGCATGCTCCTAATTTTCTGCTGGTCACGGCTCCGTGAACAAAGCATTTAACACCTAACAAATATGATTAAGTACAGGTATAAATGTGTGTCTCCAAGCAAAGATGAATTACTTTGATGATTCATTTGGTTAAAATGCTAGTCTCGAGTGCTTGAAGACACAGCTGAAACCAACTAAATTAGCATAACACTGTTGTTTAATTTTCATACGCATAATTAGCTGTGTATTTAACACTTGCAGTGTTGAGCAGATTCACATCACTCGCGCGCGGGTTAAATTACTGCGCTTGAGGATCAGAGAAACAGGCCGGTGTTGATAACAAACTCCGATTATTTGGTTTATTCCTTTCAGGTTTGAGTTTTGTTGACGTTGCAATGTTTGGTTTGTATCGAAAGGTTTTTTTTTTTTGTAAAAAAAAAAAAAAGTTGGCAGATTTGTGTTTGAATAATTGGATCTGTTAAAATTACATTTAACACGGATAAACAATAGCAAATGTATAAATAGCTATTTATTTCCCTCACGTTTACTACCTATAGAAATTAAAATGTATACCTCATTTTCCTTCTTAAAGCTACAATATCACAAAACCACACAATTCTACACTGCAGAAAATGATATGATCAATTAGTTCTGACAGCAAATGTTTTTAGGTCATTAATATTAGTAAGTTAATCATAAGTAAATCATAATCAAACTAAGTTATGCAACCTGTTTTTAAGTCAGTTAGTAATATTAGTAGTAATATTATATAAGTTCAATGGACTCATAAGGTTAATTAGATTCAGTTTAAATTCAGTTTTGAATAAACTCGTAATAATGTCTACTTTATAATAGTTAAACAAATTAATTAAAACGGAATAAAATAAAAACATAGCCAGCACATGTTTAGGGCTGTCAATAACAACCTTAAGCAAGAAAGAAAAATGTAAATGCAATAGTTTCACCCTTATTTATTTATTTTTTTATTAAATACAGCTGACAATTACATGGATTTTTTGTCTGCCATTAATTTTTAACGAACATGGGCCTTATCTTCTTTAAGATTACATTATTTAAATAAGCAAAGCTAATAAGTAAGAACAAGTAATGAAATTAATCCGCGAAACCGTTTGATGACTTCATTTTGGAATCAGCATTCTAAAATCAGCCTTTTTAGAATCACTCAAGGAATAACTGACAATAAAATATTCGTGTAAACTGATTGGAATATTTTCTCGCGTGTAGCTTTTTTTTCCCAGAAACGTGACAGCTTCATTTGCAAAACGACACAGCAAATCAATCACTTTGTCTTGTTATTCGATAAAAACGCAAGCTAAAATCATACCAGTGTTGCAGATGAGAAATACAAAGCTAACAGAACTCAAAGAGACAAATAAGAAGCTCGCAAGAAGCAGAACAGAATGAGACCGCTCGTACCGTCGGTGTGCGACTCCCCGTTGAACACGGATCACACCTCCACATCCTCCTGTCATTTTTTCTCTCTCTCTTTCTCAGCCTCCGCGCTTGTCTTTTCTCCAGTCTTCTTCAAAATGGTCATAATCCCAGTATGTATTCACTTACATTCCGTCATCACAAAAAATACACTGAAATCAGAAAAGACTCCAGAATATTAGACAAAAAATGACATTTGGCGGCAACACGATGCCAAGGATGATACTGGACTGACGACCACATTTGACAGTACCTGTTAGATATCCCACCATCCTCAAAATTGTCCAATTTCAAGCAATTTGTATTTCAAATGACATTTGCAATCTACTTCGGGGATCCTTCATCAATAGCGCAAATAATGACAGTATTACAACCGACAATTATCAGCGTTCAGAACACAATGGACAACGAGTTGCACGTGTTCATTGTTTTCGATTAATCTGAAATTACAAGCGGAAAAAAGTGTTATATAGCACAAGGATAGCGAATTTCAAAACAAAAATTAAACTGAAATATAAATACGCATATATTTCCAAGCATATGCGAAAAGCTTAAAGATTAAGATGCAATGTAGAGGCAAATTTGTTTTGTTCTCAGTGTTTTTTAAGATTTCGATTACATAATAATAATATAGTATAAGTAATATAGTAATATTATTAATAATAATGATTATGATTACATATACACTGCACTTTGTTAAATTAATTCATCTTGAATTGTACATATCCAGTGCACACATTAGTAATTATGTTCATATCCGCATACTTCTAATTAACAAAACCTGTACATACATTCATCAATTCAACCTGTATATAATGTTCATAGTACATCCATCTGTAAATATCACCATAGCTTTTCTATATTAATTTATACCTGTATCCTGCTCTTGCACTCCTAGTTAGACCTAAACTGCATGTTGTTGCCTTAAAAGTTTATTGACAATAAAGTGTAATTTAATGTAATCTAATCAAATTATTATCGATTTATTTTTTAACATTAAGTATACTAGAACTTCCTGAATTTCAAAGATTAAGACAAAATCATAAAGGGACAGAATATATATTGTATATAAATATATAATTGTAGAATATGTATACAGATAGATAGATAGATAGATAGATAGATAGATAGATAGATAGATAGATAGATAGATAGATTTCATATTATGTAATATTTATGTTATGTACCATTAAAATTAATCTAGCACTAAAAGTGTCTGCTACTCTGAATTGCTGCGATTTATAATCACAGATTGGTTTTAATTAAAAGAAAGCAGAAAAAAGAATGCTGGCATGCATTAAACCCTGGCATCATAGAACAGTATCTCAGTATCGTACTGTGTGGTCAGTCCTATAATAATTATACAGTGCAGCCCAATTGTCCAGCGTGTCAAAATGATGAGCTTTCTGTTTAGACCCAACTCAAATAAAGCAGCATGACGAGTTTATAGAGCACTATCCAGAGAAGAGGATCATCAAGAGTGAGAGTCAAACACCTGCTATGCTGCCCTGATTTAGTGCACCACACCAGCTCAGGCCCACTCAGAGAGTGTGTGTGTGTGCAGTATACAGACATGAGCTGACAAACTGCTTCACATAGGGACCGTTGAGGTTACGGCCTCATCCGTCCTTTCTGCAGGGTCTGATTCTGAACTGTAAAAGCACTTCCGAAATTTTGTGTCCGGAGTAAATTTAAGGCAAAGTCCCTGATTAGTTTCTGTTTTTGGTGGCACGGGGATTCTTTTTTAATTGCTTCAATATGAAGTCTCCTTACCAGCTCTGTGGTTAGAGTGACCCACAAGATGTCCTGTTGATAAAAATGTTCCTGAGAACCAAAACCCCAAATCCGGACAGATGTCTAACTATTAAAAAAATTGTTAACAGATTGTTGGACGTCCAACATCACAACGGAACAGGAAATAAATATCAGCAAAACTCAAATCTGCTAAGAAAATTTATATTTCAGAAGATATTTGATCAAAAACTTTCACAAAAAAAGTTGTCCTAAAGTTATTTGACAACAACCATTCTTGTCTTTGATCCACTTAAAATGTTGACTATACACTGAAAAAAAACTCCTTGGATAAACGCAATAATGGACTAGATAAAAGTAAAGTTGGTTTTATATTCGGATAATCAGACTTTCTCCTTAATAATATAATTACAGAAAAGTATTTGCAAATTCTAAACAGCGAAATCATATTAGCAGCCAGTGGCTATCAAAGTACAGCATTGTTTACAATTAATTAGATAGTACTTATGTAGTTTTAAAGTCATACTTACCAATTACGACCGAATTGTTAATTTAGCGTGGTAAACAATATAGAGACAGTAAAATGAATGAATGTGCGAATATAAAACCAACATTACCCCAATATGGTCTATACAGTGTTTTTCAGCTAATGATGAACTTCCGGTGAAAGCTTTATGTGACTATTTTCAATTTCATAAGCTTCCTTTGCAGCATCGATGTTGTGATGTAATTAAAATACAATCAGTTATAGACTTAAGCTTTCATTTGGTTGTTAAAACTTAACATGAGACGAAAGACCGTTTGAACGCAGTTGCCGTCATTAGCGGCAGGCTATTGCAGAAATACCATTGAAAATACTGGGTCAAAATTAATTTCCATATTTTAAAGACATAAAGCGGAAAAATATAACTTATCGTTGTGCTTCTTGTTTGGTCTGATACCAACTTTATATTGTATCTCAGCCTGGCAGTGAATCATATTTTAAAGTGGCAATTTTGTATGGGATGACAATTAACCGGAAGCCCTGGCTGGCTGACTGAAATTAAAAGTCCATGTGCATACACCCTATTTAATTGAGGACAGGATTTCCATTCAATTTGTGTAGCACCAACTAAAAAAAACAATTTACACAATTAAATGCAATCAAGTTAGTCCGACATGATTTTATCAAATAAAGGTTGAAATACATTTGTACTTTTATTTAACTTAAACTCAAAGGTCTGATAATATCATGCGTGTCTATTATGTGTCGTACATTTCAAAGTCTCATATAGTTTTATTTTAAAGTTTTCCTAAATGAACTAAAAGAAGTGATTTAAAGCATATTTTATGAGTTACATACACAGAAAAAAATTATGTCTGCAAAAATGTATGTGTTGAATTTAAATAAACTAATTAAATGTAGTACTGTTTAACCTAATTTATTTGTTTAAATTCAGCCCTAATAAATTGTTTACAATCACTTAACTAAAAAAAATGTAGTAAATACAGCAAATTATGAATATTTTTCAGTAAATTATTGAGACTGATCTCAGAACTAATTTTAGGATAGTTATTGCTCACTGAGCAAAGCAACAATCTGCAGTTTTGCTAATTAAGCTGCCAACACTCAAAGCATGGCTGCTTCTGCAAGGTGATAATCTCAAAACTCAAAGTACGAACATCTTTTGCATCTTCCAACTCAAACTCTAAGTCTTTCTATTACCTTTAAACACCTAAGATTACCTTTATTGTCAATATTCCCCTCTCTTAAATCAATCCCACACAAAGCATGCTGGGAACTACAAATCCACTAACCAGGTAGTTGGACCATCACAATTATTTCACGTTGTGGCAACACAAAACGCATACTTTAACTTAAAGGTTCACAAATTAGACTGACCTTAACATAAAACAAATAAACTGACCAAAGAAATGACAAAAATTGTATTGTTTCAGCTCATTTAAACTGGTAGTTTGAACAAGCAGCAGTAATCATTTTTTGGAGTGTACTGTATATAACTGGATATTAGTTTACAGTTTGGTGTCAAAGGTGTATCGTACTTTTGTGTTAGTATCTATTAATAACACTTATGTTCTTCAAATGTTCTGGTTTCTAGTGATTTAAAATGATTTAAGTACACTGTATACACTCGGAAACAATTACTTTTGCTGCTTGTTCAAACTACTTATTTAAAATGAGGTAAATCAACACAACTCTTATGTATTTTTGGGGGGTCAACTTAATTGTTTTACGATCAATCCACTTAAATTTGTGTTAACTTAATCAAATTGGGAACACATGGAGGAATTGTGTGGAAATCAGCATTTTCCCCAACACTAAATTATTATGTTTTCTTAATTGTTTGTGTGTTTTTTTATTTTTATTTAAGTGTATTGAAATTAAAACAAATAACTTGTCCCAAAGCCATCTCAATAACGGTGTTGTTTCAGCTAATTTTAAACAAGTAGTTTATAAAAGCAGCTATATATATATATATATATATATATATATATATATATATATATATATATATATATATATATATATATATATATATATATATATATTAGTGTGCAATTTCAAGCAATTTCAATCAACTCAGATCCTCCTAGTTGTTTACTATATAGGTGGGTGTGAATCCAAATGTAAAAACATTAACATTAGAAAGCAAACCTGGGAAAGCAAGTGTGACATTTAGTTTGCTTTACAGACATAAATAAGTTGTAGTGCACTAGCTCTAATTCAGTCTACACTTGATGTGAACGTGCATCTTTCTGACAGACCCTACACTATGATGGAGGGCTATTTCAAATTAAAGAGACAGAGCACTTAGGCAATGGAATATGATCCCATTATCATATTAGTAAGATCACATTGAAAATGACAGTATTTGGTTTTCCTCCATCACATTCTTGCACTGAATGAATCAGGTGAAAGTGGAGCTGTTTCAAATGTAATTAAGGGAGCGTTAACATTGACATCTCCACCTAATGTTTTTGGGGACGCACTGTAAAAAATGTCAGTGATTTTCAACTGTAAAAAAAACCTGTAGAAATGCTACAGTAAAAATCTATTAATGATAAGTTTCCTCAATATGTACAGCAAATAACCGTCAATTCCTATTCCCACAATTTCCTGTACATTTTCTTTACTTTCTATGCTTTTTTGTTGACATTACTGGTTCATTTTAGTTTATTTTCTTTATCAGTAATGTACAATATGTTTGAGTTTTATGTTACATGCTGCATTACTTTTCATCCCAGGCTCATTCTGAAAACTTACCGCTATATACATTTCTGGAGAGCGCCAAAAACGCCTCAGGTGCTATGTTTTTTTTTTTTTTTTTTGCAGTCTTTGTTTTCGTGAATTCACCAGAGGCACTGTGTACACTTTTTCAGATCTCAAATTTCTCTTTCGAATGCCATTCACACCTGCTGTTCTCACATCAATCCACCTAGTCAACTGACTGACCGACCCACCCTCCTCCTTCCCTAAACTCAGCTAATAGTGTTTTCAAAAGCAATCCAGAAAAAGAAAAGCTCTTGCCTGATTTTTACCACATTTTCAGATTTTATTACATTTTCACCCTGTTATTTTTCTTGTTCATTTTTATTTTGGCTTTTGTCTTACCTGCTTTCTGGAACCGTTCTTCGCCGGACTTGAACCCCGTCGTCGTGGTCAACTCCTCTCTGCGTCTCAAGTCCGCGCCACTGGACAAACTGCTAACAGTGGGAAAGTTGTCCACACTGAAGTAAGCGTTCATCTGGTAGTGTGAAAAGGAACAGCGTCATACCGCTCCGTATTGCTCGTTTTAAAGACAAAATGCAGCCATACATACTTCTGGCTACATAATTCAAGATCTCCAGAAATGTATATAGGACTACGTCTCAGATTGAGCCTACTGTATGGTGTGTTTAGTAGTTATGTGAATGACACTGAGCATCTTCTACATACTAGCATGTGGAAAAAGTTCATTTTGATGAAATTTGATTCATTGTGTGACTTTATCATGCACACATGCTTCTGGCTGTGTTTTTGTCTGTGTAACAAGCTGTGTATATGACAGCAAAAAATGTTGTGTAGATGACAGAACCTCTAAACACTTGTGTAAGACTATAATTAAATGAAATACAGCGATTTAGCGTAAAATTTGAGAAATTGCGTTCTTAAGACCCGTGCACACTGGGAGGCTTTTTGCTCGCGTTTTTCATCGACGTTTAATGCCTTGTGGCTAAAAAATAGGGCTAATGTGATCATGCACACCAATGCGCAAAACGCCAGGCGTAAAAGCGTCATTTTTAAAGAACTGCCTCATGCTCGTTTTTTTGTTTTGACGCGCCACATCAAAGCCTTCTCCACCAATCAGATTGGCACTTTTGGCACGTGCACGGAGCTACTGAAGTTACAGTCAACAGCACTTGGAGGCGCTCAAGCACAAAACTGTCAATGCGAGCGCACACTGAAGAAGATGCCCAGAGGTGATATGAACGTGGAGCTGCCTATTGCACTGGTGAACACTAATCATTTCTTCATCGCTAGAGCTGGAGCTGCTACTTAAACCATTCATTCACCAGTAACTTTAACAACAAGCGTGTCAACTTTCTCTTTTTCTTCTTTTGTGTTACAAAAGAAGCAGTGATTTTGCATATTCTTCTGCTTGACGCCAGTGAAAATTGATTGGTTTTGAATCCGGAAAAACGTCTCGTAAACACTGACAATAAGTGTGGTTATTCATAAACTAATTTCGAGACGATCACATGCTTATGGCTGGCTCCTCATTAGCTCCGTATTCTGGAGTTTTTCAGTTATCTTCATCTTGAAGCTTTCCCCCCTTCTTCCCTCCTTTTTCCAATAGGGCGACACGGTGGACCAGTGACTAGCACTGTTGCCTCACAGCAAGAAAACCACTGGTCCAACCTCCTATCGGGCTGGTCGGTGTTTCTGTGCGGAGTTTACATGTTCACCCTGTGTTTGCGTGGGTTTCCCCCAGTTTCCTCCCACCGTCCAAAAACATAAACCTTAGCTAATCGACTAAACCAAATCATCACCCAAGACAATCTTAGTTTACACTTCTAACACGGCGACAAGCAGGGGAGTTCTCGAGACCTACCTAAGCTCGAACTCCCCTCTCGCCCTTCTAACGGGAGGAAGCCTCGGGCTTGAGGATATTACGAGCTCAGGGCTCTCTCCCGGGACAGCATGCCAAATACGGTTTATTGATTATCAGCTAAGTGTGAACTCTTGAAGCGCAAACGAAAAGCATCCCGGTGTGTACGAGCCTTTAACGTATTTTTAACAGTAACCCAGCCTGATCTCACGAGGAAACATAAGTAATTTACGTTTTGTCAGTTTAGAGGCTAATTCAGTCGTATGAAAATGTACGATTTTAAAAAGGAGGTGTGGCACCCAACCTCACTCCGAACCCCAACCGTCATTTGGTGATGAGCAAATCATACTAAATTGTACAAATTAGATTGTACGACTTCATATGAATTAGCCACTAAATAAAAAAGTTACGAATTGCCATGAGATTGCGTTAGTAAAACACACTTAAAAATTACTTTTGCTAATTTATTATGTTTACTTACTCCCAGGGCCGATTATATCGAAGTTGACATTTAGCCGCACCATGTTTGGTGTTTCATAACATCTCATTTTCATGAGGTGGGACGTTAGCCCAATGCTCAACCCCAACCTGGAGGACCAGCACATACACTCCAGACAATTTAGCTTACCCAATTCACCTATAGCACATCTTTGGACTTTTGGGGAAACCCACGCCAACTTGGGGAGAACATGCAAACTCTACACAGAAATCCTAATGGACCAAGCTGGGGCTCGAACCAGCGACCTTCCTCCTCATCGCTAACCACCGAGCCACTGTGCTGCCCATTTGCAAGAACAATTAAGTCAACGTCCCAGTACTTGGTTGCAGCTGTGAGGGCATCTGTTGCATAAAACAATCTCACGGCAATTCGTAACTTTTTGATTTAGTGGCTAATTCGTATAAATTCGTATGATCTAATTCATACAATTTAGTACGATTTGCTTATCCCCCAATGACAGTTGGATTTAGGATTGGGTGCCATGTCTCCTTTTTTAAATCGTACAATTTCGTACGGCTGAACTCGTACAAATTCGTAGGAATTAGCCACTAAACTGGCAAAAAGTAAAATACTTACATTTCATCGTGAGATCAGGCTGGTAAAACATATGCTACAGTAGTTGGCGGTTCATTCCACTGTGGCGACCTCTCACAAATAAGGGACTAAGCCAAAGGAAAATGAACGAATGAATAAAAGAAGCTACCTTAATCTATTTGTGTTGGGACAACACGAAGGAATTGAGCAGCTGCTGTTTTTTTTTTTGCGTAAATTTTTCAGATTGTTTTACGGTGTGCGTATAATGGTCCAGTATTTACCCAGCAACACACATCCACTAATCTGAATTCAGCCCAGCAGCAAAAAACACATAGCGGCAAATTCGATCAGACGTAATGATCCAATTTCAGAGTATCTGATCAATCCTGAGGGTGAAACAGCTGTGGGTTTTCTGGGTTTCTCTGGAGGGTTTTAAGCAGGCAGCACCTTCAATTTGCTGCTCCGCTGAATTCCAATGGACAAAAAAAAAAAGACACTGTGAGAGGATTTGTTGAGACTGAGAGCAATGTGTGCGTGTGTGAGAGAGTGAGAGAGAGGACAGTTTGAGGTGTAACCACAGATTACTGTGTCAATCAGTAAGGAACGGTTAAGTGTGATGTTAAAATAATGCACTTGGGTTTGTAATGGTCTGTTTGCATTAGAACATAAACAAGACTGAAAATCTATGGGGTTTTTTAGGAATCACTCATGGCGGTTTTTTCTTTTTGAACTGTGTGTAGTACAGTATTTTGTAAGTAATATATGCACAACTCTTCTTATACTCACAGCTTTCTTCTTATAGTACTTTTCAGTCATGTGTGTGCAAATCAACTCATGTGTAAATCTCAGAGGAATAACAGCAGGATATTAAATAACCTGCAGATCATTTTTTAAATCAATGTATAAAATTAAGGCGACATGGTGGCTCAATGGTTAGCATTGTCGCCTCACAGCAAGAAGGTCGCTGGATCTTTTTGGCATTTCTGTGTGGAGTTTGCATGTCCTCCCTGTGTTGGCATGGGTTTCCTCCAGGTGCTCTGTTTTCCCCCACAGTCCAAACACATGTGCATAGATGAACTGAATAAACTAAATTGACCATAGTGTGTGAGTGTGAATGTGAGAGTGTGCTTTCCAGTACTGAGTTGCAGGTGGAAGGGCATCCGCTGTGTAAAAAATATGCTGGAATAGTTGGAGGTTCATTCCGCTGTGGCCACCCCTGATGAATAAAGGAAGTACGCTGAGGGAAAATTAATGAGAACTAAATAATCTCAAGGGTTAGTTCACATTAAAATTAAAGCTCAGAAATCCTTTACTCTCCCTTCACTTGTTCAAAAACTATTTGAGTTTCTTTCTCCTATGAACCAGCATTTCTCAAAATGTCTCCTCTTGTGTTCAACAGAAGAAAGAAAGGTTTAAAACCACATGTTGGAGAGTAAAAAATGAGGTATTTTGTATTTTTGAAGTTTGAAGTTTACCTTTTAAATTCTATTACAAAATTGATTTTCAAAAGCAGATACTGTGGATATTTGAATCTTTAAAAAAAATCTACATTTAATAAAATGACCTTATTGATTGAATTATTATTAGTTTTAACTCACAGTTCATTTGCTTTTTCCAGTACTTATGGGTCTTATTTCACAATGGGAGAACATACAAACTAAAATACAACTGCAGATCTGCCATTTTGTATTGTGCTTTTCACCCAATTTCATACATTTAAAAAAATAATAATTTCTTATTTTTTCTTTTCTCTTTTTGTATTAAACTTAATAATAATACTGTAATACATTTCCCAGTGATCGTTTGCAGCTGGAAGGGCATCCGCTGTGCAAAACATATGCTGGATAAGTTGGCAGTTCATTCTGCTGTGGCGACCCCAGATTAATAAAAGGTACTATGCTGAAAAGAAAATGGATGAAAGAATGAATAATAATAAGATCAAAAGATCTTCAATATATCAATGTGGAAAAGAATGAGCTAAATCATATTTCAAAATTAAAATTGAAGATATTTCATCAATTAAAAAGAAAAGTTTTTTTTGTATTTTTCTTTCAGTGCTTTTCACCCAATGTAAAACACGTGTATATATAAATAAATAAATATATATATATATATATATATATATATATATATATATATATATATATATATATATATATATATATATAATGTATATATGTATGTATATATATATATATATATATATATATATATATATATATATATATATATATATATATATATATATATAATATATAAATGAATAAATAAATAACAACCACTGAACCAACAGACCTAATTTTTAAAGTTCAATGTGGAACAGAAGGAGTTAAAATATATTTCATATTATATATATTACCAAAGTAAGACGTTTTCCTTAAGTAAAAATCTCTGCACTGCAAAAAATGCTTTTCTTACTTAGATTTTTTGTCTGGTTTCTAGTGCAAATATCTAAAAGTTCTGAAATCAAGAAGCATTTTCTAGACAAGCAAAACATATTGTTTTGTTTTAAGAAATAAAGTAAGCCAAAATTAAGTAAGTTTTTCAATAAAAGAAGCAAAATAATCTGCCAGTGGGGTAAGCAAAATAATCTTGTTTTTCCTTTCAACATAAGATTATTTTGCTTACCCCATTAGCAGATTATTTTGCTTGTTGTAGGGAAAAACTTGCTTAATTTTGGCACATTATTTCTTAAAACAAGACAATTGAAATTGAATTGATTTGAAACTTTTTAGATATTTGGATTAGAAACAAGATAAAAACTCTAAGTAAGAAAAGCATTTTTTGCAGTGTGTAAAATTAATATCTTTAAATAAAAACTTCAGATTTCTCATCTCAATATATTGTGGAATAATATTGTAGATTTATGAACGCATTAGAAGCACTAACTCACATTTCATTTGTTCTTTTCCAGTTCTAGCTGACGAGTCTCTACAATGGAAGGACATACAAACTAAACGGCGTCCGATCTGGTTCTTCCAACACACCTGTAGATGAAGAAAGCATACTATATCCACAAGCCTGCTATACTCTGTGTTTTCTTGTAATATATGTTATTGATATTATATATATGACCCTGCATAGACCAAAACCAGTCAGAAGTGTCAACTGAAATACAGTTTAGATAGATAGATAGATAGATAGATAGATAGATAGATAGATAGATAGATAGATAGATAGATAGATAGATAGATAGATAGATAGATAGATAGATAGATAGATAGATAGATAGATAGATAGATAGATAGATAGATAGATAGATAGATAGATTAGCTGTCCATTAATATATGATTTGCAAAGATTGGGCAATATTTGGCAGACATATGACTATGTGAAAATCTGGATACTGAGGGGTTTAAGTAATCTAAATATTGGGTAAAATCGCCTTTAAAGTTGAACTAATAAAGTTACTTAATGCATATTATTAATCAGACATTAAGCTTTTATATTTATACAGTAGGACATTTACAGACTTTAAGGAACATGACCTTTACCTCCATTATGATTTTGTCAATGAAGAAAGATCAATATTACACAATAAACAAATGTAACGCTGCCCTAAACATATTAGTTGAATCAGATTTATTTTTCTAGTCATCTACTCTGGACTAAAAGTATTAAGATGAACTTTGTATAACTTAAAATATTTTTAAAACCTAATTAACATATTAAACTAACCAAACTTTGAATGTTTCCTGATGTCAGAAAAAGTCAATAAACTGCAGTGTTAAATCCACCCACTGGTTTGGTTTTTCCGAGCAAGTTTCATTTAGTGGAAGATCACAGGGCTGTTAAAAGACGCCCATTCGTTCCCTAAAATATGAAATCTAGCAGCAAATGACAGGTGTGCGTGTCACACGATTACCAAAAACACACGGCTGCCGATTTTGTGGGCGATTGGATGGGATCAGGCCGGAATCTTCAGCTACCTGCTAATCTGCAGCCATCACTCACCTGGACCGCAGGTGAGAGAGAGAGCGAGAGAGGGAGAGAGACGAGCCCACAACCTCCATCATTACGACAGCAGCAGGGGTCACAACTGTCTGCCCGGCGTCCCCGCACCTGCCCCTAAAATTGCCCTCCAAAAATGACCAATTACTTGAGTTAGGTGCTACTGGGAGAAATAGAAAAATCCGCCCCGATAGATGCTACTTAATGCATCAAGTAAAAAATGAAACGACTGCAGAGTTGTCACACTGGCGGTATTTCTGCTTGTTGTGTGCAGGCCCGAGACAGGCAGTCATCAAATCTTCAAACTAGGCAGCAAATTAAAATCAATAAAAGCCATAGGCTGGCAAAACACAACCATTCGGGCCTGCGGATGATTTTAAACAGCTGCGCGTAATGTGGTATACGCCGTGCTGGTGTGGTGTGGCTGGCTCTCCTATGCATATTGAAGCAAGGTTTGATTACACCGCTGCAAACGTACTTCCCATTGTCCAATTAATGGCCCCATAAAGACGGGCAACATGCAAATTCTCTAATGAAATTCTCTAATGAGGGGGCTCGAGTGCCGCGTTCTCTCCATCCCCTTTAGGGTTTTTGTTCGGAGTTAAGTCCCAAACAAAGACGGGGGAGAGGTCAGTACTCCAGCACACCTGAACGCGTCCCCCTCTCCCCTTGATCTCCTAAGGCAGCCCGCCATTAGTCCTAATAATGGAAAATTGTCATGTTGATACAAGTCTCTCTCTCTCTTTGTGAATAAGTTGTAGGTGGAAGCTCCATTTATTTCCAAGTTCTTTGTGCCGAAAGGCCATGGACGGTGCTTTTGTGGCGGGGAAGAGAAAAAAGGTGCTGGATGCTCTTTCCATAGTCAAGATAATTATCCCCACTGTGACCTTAATGATCCACCCTTCTCCCCCAGCGACTCCTGCGCGCACCGCGGCCCCCCCTGCGCCCCGTGTCAGGGAATATGAAAACCCCTATAATGAAACCATTTTGGCTGATGGAAAAAGGGCTCCTCGAGCTGCACTTGCCACAAAGACGGCTCAATTATGTGAGTAATTGTGATAATTTTCCATCCATTCATGGCTCTTTCTGAAAGGGAAGGAAAGAGAGGAGAAAACAGAGAGACACTGAAAGGGAAATTACACAGACAATGTCGAGTGTGAAAATTGTTGCGCAAAAATGACTGTAAGAAAAGTGTAAGTCTATAAATAAATATGCTAATGCGGGGAGGCCGTGCACAGGCAGGCGCGCGCGCGCGCGGCCCCACGTCACAAACAAAAGCGCGCGCGTGCGCTCGAAGAGATGACCGCTATAGGGGGAATAATGCCGAGATGAAAGTACATGTGCAGCTGTCTGAAAATTAAAGCTCTTTCGACTTCCTATTGACAAAGCTGAGCCCCTAAAAAAGCTCCCCAGTGGTTAGAGATCATTTGGAGCCCTGTGACAGGAAAAAGGATAATTACCTCTCTGAGAGAGGCAGGCGGACTGACGCGCCCTTCAGACGCGCTGCTGAATGCAGGAGCTTGATAGAAGGCAGGGAGAATAATTCTGTGCTTTGCTTTTTCTTTTATTCCGCGGAACATGTTTTGTTGGCTGGAAGACAAGGCGGCGAGCGGCGCTGAGTGCATTAAACCCTGGGTGTTCGCAAATATAAGGTTCCTCCGTCCATCATCTTGTACCCAGAGAAGAACTCTGAAATGCATTAAAATGTCTCCGCCATTCTGCCGGCAGACAGCAGAGGCACTGAGATACTGCATTAGGCTTCTGTTTCCCAGCGGGAGACAGATTAAACATTTCCTCACAATGCTAAAGGATATTCAGGACTCTTCTCAGAAGAAAGAGCTCAGCCTGTAATTTCTCTCTCTCTCTCTTTCCCTGTGAAGAAAATTCATTCTGCGTCATTTCACAAATGATACATGTAAATGCCGAGTAATTCATATTCATAACCTGCGACTCCATTTTAATAGTTCTGCGGTGAAATTTGCTTTTTACAGGGGCAAAAGTGGAAAGGGAGACGGCACCGGTATTCAAATATTTACTCTTCCAATACAGACATGTACACAGACTGAGACTGAGATCTGCTCAGCCCTCATATTTCAACAAATAAAGCGGTCAGGGAACTTACACCCTTAATACAATGACCATTTTTTGATGCATTGGGTTTTATTTATATAACAACATTTTTACTATATGAAACTATGGTTAGATTAGCACAACTATTGACTTGTGGTTAGAATGGTCGACTATGACAACCTCAAATTAACCATAGATTTGCAACGCCAACCATACAGTTTTGCAATGGTATTTAGTAGTTTAAATGGAGTCTGCACTACATAAAACATTGCTATGTAAATTTTACTATATCATGGTTTCTGCAGGTTTCATCGAGTCAATTGTAAGTTTTTTAAGACCATTATGAATGAAATTTTAGACGTATACAGGGCTAAACACTAATGATTGTTTCTAAAGCAAATGTATTTATTTTTTTAGCTTCTGTTCTCAAACCTTAAGTTTCATGCCTAGTATTATGTATTATGTATTATTATTAAGTATTATGTCTACTCCCCCTTATTTCTGTAAAGAGTTTTAAAATCAATGGGATATAACGTAAAGAGATGCGTTGCTCTGTTTTTATCATGAGGAACTGTGCAATTGTTTTTAGTTTTCTTTCCATGGGAATTATAGGAGATTTAATTAGGAGAAATTGCTGTTAAATATGTCTAACAGCTAAGGAGAATTATATCTCTTTTCAATAAAAAACTTAATTATAAAAAATGTTTTATCAAGATGGATTGTTGGTGATTGGATGGATGACGGCAGATTGGGTATAGCTTTACTTGTACAGCGGAAAATTAAGACCTGTTTAAAATTATTTAAGACCTACAACATAACATTTCAGTGTTACTTTTTAAGGCCTAAAATTTAGTTTTTAAAAAAATATAAGATATTTTAAGACTTTTTAAGACCCAGTAGATATATATATATATATATATATATATATATATATATATATATATATATATATATATATATACAATCTATCTATCTATCTATCTATCTATCTATCTATCTATCTATCTATCTATCTATCTATCTATCTATCTATCTATCTATCTATCTATCTATCTATCTATCTATCTATCTATCTATCTATATATATATATATAAACATGGTTAATTTTTGTAAGGTCAGATTTCCATCGCCACCTGGACGGCTTCCATGCAAATCACACAATGGCGTCCTCAGGTATCTGCTTACTTCTGGCCCTCTTTTTCTCTCCCTTTATCCCTAAACTGCTCCCACATGTACGAGGTCTGACCCTCTGTGTGGGGGTCCACACACACACACACACACACACATCTGGAGAAATCTAGACCACTGGGAGCTCAACCATTCAGACAGGATTTCTGATTCCCGGCAGGATGAGGTTAACATGTTTTAACTCTTTCTTCTCTCGGATAAAACCGCACTCCTGCTATGATTACCTGCAGCAGTAATGGCTGACCAGTTGTCATGTCACCACAATAATGGCCGCGATAGTCCCACAGTGTGTTGTTATCTGAAACATTTGAACATCTCCTTCAGAAAGAAACAAACAGAACGATGCCACTGTCCTTCAGTCGCTCAACAAAAACAACAATTAGCGTTTAAACTCAAGTAATAACTTCATTTGCATCGCATCTGACAGCTTAATAAAGAGCCTGATAAGCATAACAAAAGAAGCGCATAAAAACACCTGCAAATGTGAAATCTATGAATAAATAAACAGAGCAACAATCTAAATGTTGATTTCCCGGCATTTCAGAAGGGTTCCAGTGCACTGAAAACACAGTATAGTTCTGTAGTTATAGCATGATGTTAATAGTAACCACATGCTGATTGTGTAGGCATTCAGTCTCGGTCAGTGTGATTTTACCAATGTTCCTGGATTAACATCTATGTTGATCCTGGAACCAGCCAATCAGAATTAAGGGATACATTTACACCCACATAACAAAATTTATCTGGCCCACACAATCAGCATTTGCTTGGCCCACATGCTGCAGTGAATTACGGTACATGATCGGACCAAGTCTGGCCTATGGGGAAGAGCCAAACATGGACCATGTCTGGGTCAAGTTTTAGCCAGGTTATTAACCTGATGGCCTGAAATGGGCCATTGTCTGGAAGCCAAATTCCAGTAGCAGCATCCAGGAGAGAATAGATTAATAATTCAAACAATTAAATCTTGATTGTTTACTGGATTAAAACGCAGGCATTAGAAAATGCAAACAGATAGATGGAAATAATTTTGTGAATTAAAATGTGTCAAAAAATAATTAAAAGGATTTTAAATGTGGGTCGAGTTAGGCCAAACTTATGTGGTCCACATATTTTTTATATCTGGGCTAAATACTACACTTGACATCTGGCCGATGTCTTGTGTGCTGTCTTAAAGATGGTGCCAGCTCTGCCAAACCTGGGCCATGTTTGACCCACATGCTCTAAATCAGAGCCGGATGAATGCCTCCTGTGCCAGCTTTATGCCAAAGCTTGGCCAAAATTCTTGGCTACCTAGGCAGTTTATGCTAACTTTATGATTATGTGCTTTTCTTATTGTTATCCATCTATTTTTTCCCTCTTATTTTGGGAATAATTATAGCTATGGTTGGGTTTAGGGGTAGGGATTAGGTATATGGATTAAATTTTCAAACAAAAATTAACTTCTATGATCAACATAGATGTTAATCCAGAATAACATCTAGGTAAAATCACACCCACCTTCAGTCCCTGCTGCAGAAAATCTACATGTGTTTATACAGATTTAGGCACTGCCCTATTGTGAATAATTAACATGATTATTATTAATAAACCAATGCATTTAATGGGGATGAAAGAGTAACTAAAATAAATGCAATTATGTAAATCAGAGAGTACATTGAGTAAAAGATACAAACATTGTAGGGTTTAATTGAACTCATTGCTGGGTAAATTACTTCCAAATTGTAGACTTTTACTGATTACAATTGACATGCTGAGCATTGTACTCTGGGATATGATGTAGATGATTAGATTTAGGTGATGAATTCTGACTACTTTTGGTTTACATGGTTTAAAAGCAGATTGATTTAAATGTGATTATTGTTATAAAAAGTATAAATAAATTACATTATTCCTTACGAGCATTAGAGTATATTCATTACAGGGTAATCCCAAATTGAGAGGCAAGAATTGAAAATGTATTTATTTAAAGGACATATACATTGCCAGTCTATATCAAAAATATTCCAAATTAAACAAACATTTATGACACTATAATGTTATTAAAAAGGGTATTTTACCAGTAGAAAAAAATTAACTACACACATTAAAAAAAATCTCTCTCTCTCTCTCTCTCTCTCTCTCTCTCTCTCTCTCTCTCTCTATATATATATATATATATATATATATATATATATATATATATATATATATATACATCATATAGTCAGAATTATTAGCCCCCCTGTTTATTTTTTCCCCAAGTTCTGTTTAACAGAGAGATTTTTTCAACACATTTCTAAACATAATAGCTTTAATAACTCATTTCTAATAACTCATTTATTTTATTTTTGCCATGATGACAGTAAATAATATTTCACTAGATATTCTTCAAGACAATTCTGTGCAGATTAAAGTGAAATTTAAAGGCTTAACTAGCTTAATTAGGGTAACTAGGCAGGTTAGGGTAATTAGTCAAGTTATTGTATAATGATGGTTTGTTCTGTAGACTATCTAAAAATATATAGCTTAAAGAGGCTAATAATATTGTCCTTAAATGGCTTTAAAAAATGTAAACCTGCTTTTTTTCTAGCCGAAATAAAACAAATAAGATTTTCTCCAGAAGAAAAAACATTATCAGACATACTGTGAACATTTTCTTGCCCTGTTGAACATCATTTGGGAAATATTTAAAAACGAAAAAAATATTCAAAAGGGGGCTAATATATATACTGATGATTATGATTGATGATGATTATTATTATTAAGTAAGATATTGTTTGTTTATTTATTTATTTATTGAAATGTCTACTTTTACAATTTGACATGCAAACCACTGCAGAAATGTTCTAACCAGCAGGCCCATGTCATATACAGTACAGATACTTAATAAATAACCCACTTTAAATTAAAAAAGAACTAACATGTGCAGTATTTTTTGTTTTCACAAGCTTTGGAGACGTAACATAAACTATGCTTTTAAATAATAGGTCATCTATAGCTTTTGTCATGAGGCTGTGTTCCAAATGACAGCAATGTTTTCAAAGTGCACTGCGAAGGGAGCACAATTGTGAACATGAAGATCGCTAAAACTGAGCTGTACAAATAGTTTGAAAGCAAATGACACCTAAGAGAGATGACCTTAATGCTTTTTTAGTTTTAATCATTCTAAGTTTAAATGTTAGAATGTTCTAAATGAATAGGGCATAGGGGGGATAAGTGGGAATAGAACACAGCCAGGAACTATGTTTCTAACTACAACTCTAGAGGTGTAGTTGCAAGTGCTCAAGTTTGCGATGCAGTTTGCGAATGTTCGTTGGAACGATGGATTTGGAAACGTCAAATCAATGAACTATGTTTGTAACGACGAAACTTGCGACCTTAGTTGGCTAACGATGGTTTTGGGAAACGCACCCCTGTGCTGGATTCGGTTAAAACTCCTCCAACCGACAAAGCTGTAGAATGTGCGCAACAACCTACAAGTGTTTTTATTTGTTAAAATTGATAAACTACATGCGTTTCTAGCAACAAATGTATGTTGTATTGAGATCTACAAGGATGTAATCAACGGGAAATGCTAACAATTTAGCAACAAATTCATATTTATCCGTCGAATCGCTGTAAACACCCACAATATTCACCAGCGCTGCAGTGTCTCTCTATGTGCCCGATTTCCCTGCGTTCTACATCTCAAATGACCAACTCACAAAAGATATTACACATGCTTATAACCTGAATATATACGAAAGACACTTGTCAGATTTTATTTTAGAGAGCAGGCGTGAGGTTCAGCTGTGCTCTTCATTTTTTGTCAGATTCAAGCAGCTAACGCTGTTAACTGCTGGTCTGGCTGACTGTTTACACAGCGCAAAAGCGCATGCTTGTAGGGGTGTGACGTGGAGCCAATCCGCAAATCACAGCACATTATGTTAGCTGACCAATCAGAGCCTCGTGAGGGCAGCCTTTCAGAGAAACTAGGGAATATGACAGTATATATAATCAAAGTAAGATATATGAAAAAAGTGTGATCTTCAACAAGTGAAGCATGAGCACACATTGCTTTACATCTTATAAACCCAACCAAGCCTTAAAAATACACTGTGGACCACTCCTTTAAATACAACAGTGGTGTGAATACAACCTAAAAAAAGATTGATATGCTATACCGCAAATTTCAGAAGAGCTAATACTCATATATACCGTCCTTTGGACGGTAATGATGTAAAAAAAAACTCTAGAAATAAAATGTAAAATGTAAATGTGTAAGTAAAAAAAATCAATAGGTGTGTTTTAGCTGATGTGTGTTTTGAAGATCACAGTGCTGTCAGTGTGCTGGTAAAACCCCTCAGACCCCTGGAGCCCAAGTGAGGGGTTCGAGATCTGCCGGTCCGGATGTGTGTGTGTGTGTGTGTGTGTCAGCTGCTGTTATAAATGTAGAGTCAGTGTGAGGGATGAGTGGAGCTGTCTGTGTGGAGTGATGCGGGCAGGGCGGCCCGGCTGCTGACTCCACTCTAATGACAGAGAGGGTAATGACAGAGCCCCAAACAGCAGGAAGAGGAAGATCAATCTACAGCCTGAGATAGAGAGATGGAAGCGAGGGGAGGGAAAAAAGAAGAAGAAGAGAAAAAAAAACAGGCCAGCCAGATTTCTATTACACCGGCTCTCCGTGTGTTATAGCTTTCTGGTGATGGCGTCAGCCTCCTCCTCCGCCTCGCTGTGGCAGTCGGCCCACGCCACACATTAAAAACACAGCGGATCAATAACTATTAACACTCCTCCTCGGCAGAGTCGTATCATTCCTGCTTCGCTCTCCATTTCGCTCGGTCCACGACACCGGGCCGGGTCGCAGGCTTGATGGGAGCAGGCCTGGGGTCAGTGGGAATTGAGAAACGTGGGGAAGGACAGAATGACGAGGGGGTGAAATGAAACGAGACGGGAGTTGCTAACCAGCTTGCCTGAGCAAAACAACACACATTCCTCTTTCTCAGGATGCTGTTGTTTTTTTTACCTCGCACTAGCGGTCATGCAAAACACACAGCAGAAGCAGGCCTTATCAAAACTCTGAGTGCAAAACATCTGAGAGTGCATTGAAAATCGGGGAATTTCCACTTCCATTTCCATTTCTTTTACATGAATTTTTGTTGATGATTTGCAAAGAAAAAAACAAGGATTTATGTACAAAAACATGTCGAATGGAAGCAGTTTTACTACCTGTCTCAGGACTAAAATAATTATGTTTCTATTAACAGACTGAAGACTCATTTAACATCTAATTGTAACATCGGTAGACTCATGTAACAGCTCCATCCACCGGCCACTTTATTAGGTACACCTTACTAGTACTGGGTTGGACCCCCTTTTGCCGTCAGAACAGCCTTAATCCTTCAGGGCGTAGGTACTGGAAATATTCCTAAGAGATTTTGCTCCATATTGACATGATAGCATCACACAGTTGCTGCAGATTTGTCCAAGATGTGAATCTCCCTTTCCACCACATGCCAAAGATGCTCTATTGGATTGAGATCTGGTGACTGTGGAGGCCATTTGAGTACAGTGAACTCATTGTCATGTTCAAGAAAGCAGTCTGAGATGAATTGTGCTTTATGATATGGGGTCTGAACCGTTGATACAAAGCAGGATGGATCTATGCTTTCATGTTGTTGACACCAAATTCTGACCCGACCATCTGAATGTGTCAGCAGAAATCGAGACTCATCAGAGCAGGCAACGTTTCTCCAATCTTCTATTGTCCAGTTTTGTTGAGCCTGTGTGAACTGTAGCCTCAGTTTCCTGTTCTTAGCTGACAGGAGTGGCACCCAGTGTGGTTTTCTGCCGCTGTAGCCCATCTGCCTCAAGGTTGGACGTGTTGTGTGTTCAGAGATGCTCTTCTGCAGAAACTGGAACCAGCTAAAACCAGTCTGGCCATTCTCCTCTGACCTCTGGCAAGGCATTTGCGCCCACAGAACTGCCGCTCACTGGATATTTTCTCTTTTTTGATTCATTCTCTGTAAACCCTAGAGATGGTTGAGCGTGAAAATCCCAGTAGATCAGCAGTTTCTAAAATACTCAGACCAGCCTGTCTGGCACCAACAACCATGCCACATTCAAAGGGACTTAAATCACCTTTCTTCCCCAGAAATTTAACAGTTTTTCACAAATTTCTAGAAATTCGCATCAACAAGCAGTTGGACAGGTGTACCTAATAAAGTGGCCGGTGAGTGTAATTGGCTGGTATTATTCTATTTACAAATATATTTGCTATTGCAAAATCAATAAAGAAACGTATCCAAACAAAACAGATGTTTACGGGTTAAATACGGTTAAAGTAGCCTTTTTTCAGGAGAGGAAATGGCCAAACAAAAACAACAACAACGTTGTGATTAAAAAAAGGGTTTCTGAGAATACCAGCATAAGATAAACAAACTAAAAAAAGTGGAAAAACACAAAATTAGATGCAATTTGGGTAAATTTCTTTTTAATTGTCCTTTGGGACACGTTTTTGATCTAGAGATACAACATTTCACTACATAATAAAGCCTCAGTCAGACTCAGCAACAGAAAAACCAAAAGCTAAATTATTACCAGCACAAGCAGTTGATTATTTCCAGTAGCAATAATATCACATCCTGAAATCTCGCTTGTTCAGGAATAAAACGATGCCGAAAAGAAGACTTTTAACCTAATGGTTACACAGGAATAGTGGCATTTATGCCTAAATATATCACAAAGTCGATTTTTATCACTTCATTTAAAAAAGTTACTGCTAACTGTTAAGAAAAAACATGTCCAAAGCACCAATGCAAATTTCTCTCTTAGGCAGTAGATTATATATAAATAGTTAAGCATTATATATTTTTAAGAGCTTATATTTAAACTTTTTAGTTCATTCTTAAGAGACAGCTCGCCCAAAATGAAATTGTTATCATTTACTTATCCTTAACTTGTTCTAAATTAGTTTGACTTTCTTTCTTCTGTTGAACCCGAAAGAAGATATTTTTAAGAATGTTAGAAACCTGTAACCATTGACTTTTACAGTAAAAAAATAAATACTACAGATATCAATTTTTAAATGTTTTTAACATTCTTCAAAATATCTTCTTTAGTTTCCACACGACAGTGTCTTTCAAATGATCTAATAACACTCCAAAATCTATTACATATGCCAGGCCAGAATTTGGTGCTGTCACCATGTTAGTAACCAGGACCTGCAAGACAGTGGTGACGTGCTGTTAGCGTCTCAGGGATTGTCTCTGTGTGTAATATGCCGTGTGTGTAAGATGTGTCTCTGCTGTAATGTGAAGTAAATCCAAACTTTGCTGATGAAGCAAAGGAGTGTCAAACTTACTTACTAATGTTAATTAATGTAGAGTTATTGTACACTGAATCTTACATTTATTAAATATATTTATGTATGTATTTTCGCACATTAAAAAATAAATTCAACCTCACGTTGAGTCAATCGTGTTGACATACTGCCACCAAATTTTGATTGAAATTATTTTGTTTTAAAACAATGTTTCTCAAAGAAAGATGGGAAGACATTAGGATATTTCACCTTCAATAGTGCAGAACATCATTAAAAGATTCAAACAATCTGGAAGAATTTGAGTGGGTAAAGGACAAAAGCGCAAGCCTAATCTGAACTACCCTGGTCTGCGATCCCCGCAGTCAGCGCTGCATCGAGAATCCTCATTGATCTATAAGCACAAGGGCTCAGGACTACTTTGGCAAATCTGTCAAGTACCACATCCACAAATGCCAGTTAAACCTATACTATGCCAAAAGGAAGCCCTATGTTAACAGTGTCCAGAAGGGCTATTGACTTCACTGGGCTCGGAGGCATCTGGGATGGAACATCACACAGTAGAAACATGTAGTGCGGTCAGATGAATCAGTATTTCAGGTATTATTTTGGGAGAATTAAATGTAGTGTGATCCAGACCATTAAAGAAAAGGATCATCCAGTTTCCAGCAACAAGTCTAAAAGCAAGGGTCTGTCATGGTATGGGGTTGTGTCAGTGCCCTTGGCAAAGGTAACTTGCACTTCTGTGATGCACCATCAATGCTGAATAGTACACAGGGACTTTGGAGCACAATATGCTGCCTTCTGTTCCAGGGATGTCCATGCATATTTCAACCACATTCTACAAACTCCTGGCTGTGAAGGAAGAGGATACAGGTACTCAGGGCTGGAGTGGGATGCCTTTTCAGCCCTGGAGTTTCAAGCTTTAGACCGGCCCACCTCTGATGGCCCACCAACTATTATAATAATGTAATTTCCAATTCAGTTTCTAATGACACTATCACGTCTTTTTCAGGAAAACAGCTGCTTCAGAACTTCAAATGTTTAACAGCCCTAACAGTGTTATATGTCTTAACAATAAAAATGAAAAATAATATTAATTAATTGGTTCGAACTCGGGTCAGCAGCGTCGTAACGCAACATGCTGACCACTGGACCACAACGGCACTGTTAAGACTTTTAACCATAGTATTAACGTACTGTATTAATGTAGTGAATCCTCTGATTTTCATTGAGCAGGTGTTATATTCATTAATATTCATTATTCGAATTCTTATTTTCACTAAGGTGCCGCTGTTTAAGGTGGAATGATAGTTACATCATCATTAACCTGCAGGCTGCATTTTGCTTACGGGGCTGCGAGAAAATTAATAAATAGAGCAGAGCTGCAGCAAAATAATGAATAAAAAGTGACGCCTGTTTCACACCGCAAGCGTCAGCGGCGCGTGAGCAGAGCGTGTGTTTTCGGCGTCCATGTTAACGCCTGTTTCACACCGCAAGCGTCAGCGGCGCGTGAGCAGAGCGTGAGCAGCGTGTGTGTTTTCGGCGTCCATGTTAACAGATTAGAGCTTTCATACCACACGCAGCAGCATCGCGTCAGAGCGAGGCGTGAGCTTCGCCGAAGCAGCAGTGCAGCGATAGTTTCGGCGCTGGGTGTATTTTTGACGCGCTGCTCACGCTCAATTAAAGTGACAGTGCATTGATAATGACCAAAACATATTGAATGACAGTTAAAAGTAGCAAATTTACCCAATAAATGCGTTAATAATGTCAAATGGTTTATATAGTCATCCAAATTAACTTAAAACTATTAAAAACGGCAAGAAACATTTATTTAGGCCCGAACTACAAAACCAAATGTAAAACAATTTTAGTATCAGTTTTGCTTAAGTTGCACACTAGTGTTGTAAGAGAGGGGAAATAGAATATTTACGGGATTTGTAGTCCATAGCGAAGTGTATTGTGGGTAGTGTAGCTCGACACGCATGCTGGATTATGTGAGCTCGCTGTGTTCTGTGCAGCTGAGCAGAGGAAGAAAGTTTTAATCGGCTTTGTTTTATGTTCACTCGAGTTATTCCTACCGGGAGCTGTTTGCACTGTGAATCTGACAACACGAAAATAAGTAAAAGAATGGCATGCATTGGTTACTTTTGTCCGTCTCATCCTCTGCACGAGCATGAATTAACGAGCTGTTATTCTGCCGCTGGACATCACTGAAGCGGAGAAAGAAACACTAGTTTGATCATGTATAAATATCATTATAACTATATTGTATAAATATGATTATAACTAGGTCTCCAGCATCACAGGCGACTGTCTTCTGACTGTAGACACTTCTCATATAAGTTAGCTTGAGACGCATACAGTACTATTTGATCTATAAATTTTGTAAAATAAACATTTGCAGGTTAATGAAACAGCATAGGAGGGGCCTTGGTGCAGATGAAAAGTTTAAAAATTGTATTTGTATATAGAGACATGGGTAACTAGATAGAATAGACAGAGATAGGCTGACGAAGAGCTCCGCGCTGCAGACGCAGCTGGTGTGAAAAGGCAAGCTACTGCTCGACATACGCGCTGCGCACACTCTGCTCACGCTCTGCTCACGCGCCGCTGACGCTTGCGGTGTGAAACAGGCGTGAGGCTATGGTCAAATAAATAAATAAATAAATAAATGAAAAAAGTGAAAGTGCAAGCAGCTAGGGACACCGGCCCTCACGGCCAAAAAAACAGACCGGCCCACTGAGAATTCTCCCGGTCCTCCCGATTAGCCAATCCAGGCCTCCAGGTACTGGTCTGCAACGTGTCTCCAATAGGGAACGTATGGTGCATTTTGAAGCACAAAATGCAACAACAAAGTCGCAAACTCCAAACTGTTGCCAACACAAAGACTTGTTTGCAGGAAGAATGGGACAAAATTACACTCGAAAGACTTCATCACTTGGTGTCTTCAGTCGTCAGAGTGTCTCCAAACTGAATCGACACAAATTACACAGTAAAAATGCTGTGTTCCACACATTCCCTAATCAATTAAATTAAGTTGCTATTACAAAATTGAACATAAAAGATTTAAATTGTCCAAAAACAACTCAAGAATTATGTTGATTCTGCTCATTCTACATAAGTAGTTTCAACAAGCAGCAAAAACCTTTTTTTAGTGGACCATGTGACTTATTTGGCGCTTTGAACAACACCAAATCACTCTAGAAATATAAAACCACACTTTCTCATCTCCGACCAGTCATTACACCAGTCTGCGTGTAATTTGTCTCTTTCATTAGTCTGTACAGTCTGTATTGAAGACCTCCTTATCTCAGGTCTCCTAATGGCCGCGGATCAGCCAAACACAGGCTTCAGTGTGCTCCCTCAAACCTGCAGGATCATAACAGTTTATCCTGCCTGGGCTGGGGCTTTGACTGCTCTGAATGGTGGGTAATGGGATGGAGGGGAGTCCCAGCGTGATACCAGGACATGAGCTGAATGCCTCGATACCTGTCAGGTGTACGGTGACATCGCAACATTGTTTGCGGAGCTTCAGATTGATTTCAGGATAGCCTGGCCAGAGCAGAGGGGACTGATGGGTATTGTGTGATCGCCGAATAAAGCCATCGGTTTCATCTGTGGTTGTCATGACAACCCGGACTAGGGGAGAACAGACGAAAATAAAACCAAAGATGACACACAGAACCAAGCCGAAAGATGATTTGTGATTGCTTTTTGTTGCATTCGCTGTTTGTAGAACTTGATTCAATGAAAGAAATATGCTAATGAAGACAATTCATAAAGCGCAGTTGTAGAAAACCAGCACAGACTACTGATCGCTGTCATACTTTACCACAACTGAAACGTTAACAAAACAACTGTGCCTCAGAAATTGTGTGGGAATTACAAAGGTAAGTGACACTAAATTAAACGTGAAATTTTCGAAGTTGAAAGAATGAAATCAAACCTTAATCCTATCCATTAGTAAGGACATTGAGTCAGTGCTGGGGAGATTACTTTTGACTCCTTTAAATTGCATCTTCAAAATTGCAGTAACATAATCTAGATCGGCGATGGACAGTGGCTAGCACTGTCACTTCATAGCAAGAAGGTCACTGATTCGAGTCCCGGCTGGGCCAGTTGGCATTTCTGTGTGGAGTTTGCATGTTCTCTCCATGTTGGCGTGGGTTTGCTCCGGTTTCCCCAACAGTTTTTAAATGAACTAAATTAGCCATAGTGTATGGGTGTTTCCCAGTGCTGGGTTGCGGCTGAAACGACATTCGCTGAATAAAACATATGCTGGATAGGTTGGCAGTTCATTCTGTTGTGGCGGCCCCTAATGAATAAAGGGACTAAGCCGAAGGAAAATGAATAAATGAATTTAAGTGGATTGAACATAAATGAATTAAGTTACACCCAAAATACTCAAGAATTGTAGTGATTCAGTTCATTTTAACTAAGTACTTTGAACAAGTAGCACAAACAGATTTTTGTTGAGTGTGACACATTTCCTAATCTATAAGCTATATATATATATAACAATGTTTTTATTAGAATATATTTTTAGATTGTCTACAGAACGAACCCCTGTTGTCCAATGACTTGCCTAATTAACTTGCCTAGTTGATCTAATTAACCTAGTTAAGTCTTTAAATTGCACTTTAAGATAAATTCCAGTATCTTGCAAAGATTTTTCACACTAAATTTAAAATGATACGAAACAACGATATGAATTTTGAGGGGGAAAACTTTGTTTTATGTTCAATCTACTTAAATTTGCAAAATTAATAAAGTTGATTTAATTGATTTGTGTTGAGACAACATGAAGAAATCAACCCAGGCTCATTCTAAATACCTACTTATATACAGTAGTCCTCCGTTAATCGAGGGAGTAAGGTTCTAGAAATATCCTGCAATAGACTAAATCCGTGTAGCAGTCACCTTTACTTTTGCGAGGTTGCGAAAGGTGAACCATGTTATATATCGAGGGACCACTGTATACATTTCTGGAGAGTACCAAATACGTCCCAGAAGATAAGTTTTTTGCAGTTTTTATGAATCCACCAGAGGGCGCTGTGTACGTTTTTCAAGATCTTAAATTTTTCTCACGGGTGCCATTCGCACCTTTTCTTCTTGCGTAAATCCACCAGAGGCCGCTGTCGACTGACTGCCTGATCAACCGACAGAGAAACCCCACCCGCCCACTTCCCTAAACCCAACCGATAGTGTTTTAAAAAAGCAATCCAGAAAAAAGCCACCTGATTTACACCATGTTTTTAGATTTTACTACGTCTTCACCCTGCTATTTATTTCTTTATTTTATTTTTGGCTTTTGTTTTTGTCTTACCAGCTTTCTGCAACCATTCTTCGCCCTGGTCAACTTCTCTCTGCATCTCAAGTCCTCTGACATACATGGCGAGCCACTGGACAACTGGTAACAATGAAAAAGCCCTCCATACAGAGAAAAGGTAAGCGGTCAGCTAGTGGCGCGAAAAGGAAGAGCGTCACACCTCATACCTTTTAAAGATTAAACGCAGTCATACCTACTTCTGGCTACAAAATTCGCAATCTCCAGAAATGTATACAGGGCTACGTTTTCAGAATGAGCCTATGTTGGCGAATTGTGTGAAACCCAGCATTTTCTACAGTGTACCTTGAAAAAGATGATGTACTGCCATCATAGCAAAGACCAAAGAAAAGTTATTAAAATATTGTTATTAAGACTAATTTAATATGTGTTGAAGTAATCTTCGCTCAGCACTTGGGGAATATTTGAAATAAATAACTAACACTTTCCAAAAGGGTTTGACTTTAAAGATATTTTGACTATAAAATTAGCTAGATATTTTAGTGGGAAGGTAAAGCATAAATAAATCAAATAAATCTACACAAATACATAGACTTGACGTTGAGAATCAAAATAAGGAATTTGACGTGGATTAAATGACTCGAATTAATAAGCGGATAAACGGATACCGACAGAAATCTTTTAACTAATCTACAAAGTTAAGCAAATCTTGGCAGAGAAGTGTCAGAATCAGAAGCTGAGCGTGTGGAGAGCCGGCTCCATTAAACAGGCTCCATTAAGGGCCGTGTCCGTGTGTGTCTCTGGATGTGAGAAGTGTGCTACTGATATTCAGATGCTAATGGCTTCAGCACAATTATCTCAGCATTTGAGCAAATGGACTCGGCCATGCGTGTGCGTGTGTGTGTGATCGTCTCAGAGAATGTGCTCTCCTCGACGTACGGCTTCCATGAATATGTAACTACATCAGCTTTCTGTCTTTGTCACCCAGGGTCATTATTGGAAGCAAAAGCTCTACAACGAGACTTTTATATTGGGGGCAGCCAAAGAACAAGGCAGGCCTCACTTTACAAAACATGATACAGAGATGGATCAACCGTTTCTGGTGTTAACCGTTCTTTTTGTGAATCACGTAGATGTAAAAAGCAGCAACCAAACATTTAGTAAATGTCAGGGCTGTTGGTATTTTGGATTCTGGATTAAAACTGCATTACCTGAGGAATTGATAATGTAAAAAATACCAAATAAATTACAAATTGATATTAATCAAATTAAATATAGCTTAATTCAGAAGAGGGCTGGGAAATCTCACCTCTCAATTTAGGTCATGTCATATGACATATCTGATATCGATGTATTTCCAGATTTAATACAATTTCCAGCCCAGGGTCATTTTGAAAACGTACCCCTGTATATATTTCAGAAGAGTGCAAAATCAGTTGCAGGAGCTAAATTTTTTATTTTTTTTTGCAGTTTTTGTTTACACAAATCTACCTGTGTATGCTTTTCGGATCTCAAATTTCTCTCGCGTGTGCCTTTCATGCCTGCTGTTCTCGCATAAATCCACTAGAAGCCGCTGTCAACTGACTGACTGACTAACCGATTGACTGACCCACCCTCCTCCTTCCCTAAACCCAACCGATCGTGTTTTCAAAAGCACTGATTAACCAGCGTTCACCAACTTCCCTAAATCCAAACGGCAGTTTTAAAAAGCATTCTAGAAAAACAAAAGCCCTCGCCTAATTTTTACCACGATTTCAAATCTTACCACGTTCTCACCCTGTTTTTTACTTGTATCTATTATATTTTTGCCTTTTGTTTCACCTGATTTCTGGAACCGTTCTTCGCCAGAATCAAACCCCGACATCACAGCCAACATATCTATGCATGTCAAGACCACCAACATACGTGGCGAGCTACTGGGCAAACTGGTAACACCAGAAATGCCATCCTCTCGGAGGTAAGCGGTCAGCCGGTAGTGCGAAAAGAATGCAAATGCAGCCATATGTAGCTCTGGCTACATAATCCGTGCTATCCTGAAATGTAAACGGGTACATCGTTGACCATTTCTGACATTCAATCAATAGGAATTTATATTGACCACATTTAACAGATTATTTCTTTTTTACATTTTAAAGTACGTATGTACTCAGAAATTGTGCAACTTTGTGTTTGAAAGACGTCTAATAGATGTCACAACCCTAATTAAACACACCTGATCCAACTAATTAACTCCTTTAGGCTGCAGCCCTCCATGAACTGAGTTTGACATCCCTGCTGTGAGGGATAAGTTTAGGAGTGGGTGGATAGAATATAGTCTGTATAGTATAAAATTATTAACATCTATGTGAAGTCCCCATAAAGATAGCTGTGCAAGTATGTGTGTTAATACCTTGCATTCCTTAAATTGTGAGAACCAAATGTCCCCACATGTATGGCAATACCAGTTAAGTTTGACCTCTTGGGGAAAATGTTTTGGTTTCCACAAGGAAAACAGCTCATAAAGTATTTTGAATATGCAAAAAAGCAGATTGATTCCTGGTGAGGGTTAGGTTTAGGGATACGGTTGGAGTAGGGGTATAGAATATACAGTCTGTCCAGTAGAAAAATCATTTTGTCTATGGGAAGTCCCCATAGAGATAACTGTACTAATGTGTGTGTGTGTGTGTGGCAGGGGATTCCCAGGTTTCTGGACTCTAAAATCTCAGTGCAGTCTCTATCCTCAACATGTGTGTCTGTGTGTGTGTGCGTGTGTGTCGGCCCCAACACAATGGTTGTCGTCACATAGTCTGGGCTAGTAATGTGCTGAGAGAGAAGAGAAAAAAAGAGATTGTACATGAAGATGAGAGCAGGTTGACTCTTACAATACTCTCATTTAGAGCGCTGAGCCTTCCAGGCTCGCAGGCCGTCAGCCCCTCTGTCTGCAAGCCTTAGCCCCAGGACCGGATCTCCACCCTGGGGACAGACAGACCGCTGACGCCCCCTCTCCACACATGAATCACACACAATCCTCCAAAGACAAGCTCTGGGCAAACGGACTTAGATAAGAGCTGCCCTAAAATAAAGACCCAGAAATTAAGCAGTCTACGGTCAGATTGGCACTAGAGTCTCCACTGCTTTCAAAATAAGCACGAAATAAATGCTCAAATTATTGAGTTAAATTAATTACCAAGTAATTTCTTTTTTAAAACAACTGGACATGCTGTTTAAGAGAGACCCAGGGAGTTTCAGCTCAACTGTGGACCACCCATTGACCATTATATGAACGCTTCATTATAAAAAAGACATGCATTTTCTTTTTCAAGCAAGCTCTAATCTGGGGTGCGTTTTCCAAAAAGATTGTTAACAATCTGGTAATAAAAGGTCCATCATTAACAACAATCCCAAGTTCTAATGAACATTTACAAACAGCATGGCAAAGTTTCATCTTAATATAAAATATGGACTTAAATAGACCATGCTCTTGAGCAAAACAAGGTTATTAAAGACAGGTGTGTTTTTTAGGGTTGCAGCTGAACTCTGCAGGAAAATAGATCTCTAGAAACAGGATTGGGCACACCTGGTATACACTGACCACAAAAACCTAGAATACCTCCACCATGGCAACTAAAACCCCATCATGCCAGGTCAGTTTAATTTTTTTTTTATCCACTTCAATTTTAATTTCTCATATCATCCAGGCTTCAAGAATATCAGAGCTGAAGCTCTTTCCAAAATCTATGGCCCTGAGAAATCTCTTAAAGTTCCAGAAAGAAGTACTTTCCCCATGTCCCTTTGTCAGCCCAATCCAATGGTCATTAAGACCCCCAAAATCTTCAATCCTCTCCATTTATGTTCTAGTGGCCTCATGATTTACAGCAGAGGTTCTCAATCTCAGTGGGAGAATCTCAATCTCAATCCCTCAATCTCAATCTCTGGAGGGCCGGTTTGTCCTGCAAAGACTTCCAATCCCAATCAGGCAAAGCTGGGCAAGATAATCAAGCTCTTACTGGACTTTCTAGAAACATTCTTTTAGGTGTGTTGATTCAAGTTGGAGCTAAAATCTGCAGTACTCCGTACTTCCAGAACCTCAAGCTTGAAAACCCCTGAACTACAGTATGCTCTAGGGCACAGGTGTCAAACTCAGTTCCAAAAGCGCCTTAGCTCTGCACAGTTTAGTTCCAACCCTAATTAAACACACCTGATCAAACTAATTGAGTCCTTCAGGCTTGTTTGAAACCTACAGATAAGTGTGTTGGAGCAGGGTTGGAACTAAACTGTGAAGGGCTTCGGCCCTCCAGGAATCGAGTTTGACACCCCTGCTCTAGGGTATTGATGCACAAGTTTTATCCACTTACCATCCATGGGCACTAGTCAACCAGGAGCAAATAATACCTTCTTGCATGTCAGCGATTGCTTCTGTTGGACCAACAAGGCAAGAGATCTTCAAAGATGTGCAGATTGAGTCCCTTCCATATATCTGGCAACTTAGTTCCTCTTCCTGTTACCAACTACTATGGTCACACCTAGAGATAGATTTGTTACAACTTCCAATATCAAACAATAATACCTATATTTTAGTTAATACTGACCAATTCTCAAGTCCTGTCATCTGTTTCTTTCAAAGGTTTATGACCTGTTTATGGAGGCTGCATGTGTTCCCATACTTCCCAGAGTTCCTGAAGCCTCCACTCTATCTCTAGAACATGGAAGGCTTTCTTTTCACTCTTAGATGCATGTCGTATTTATCTTTTGAGGTGCAAGTAATCTATTATATGAGCAAAAAGGTCCACAGTGGCTTCTCCTACCGCATTAAATTGCGTTTTTCTTTTAGATATTTGGTGCCAGTTTATCAGGAAGTGGCGACTGTGTTCTAATTGACTTATTGGATGGAAACTGCTTTATTTGCAAATGTTTTATGCCATTTTTCCAAAGTGAAATCGAACTTGCATCTTTGGATATGGGCAAAATTAAAATGTTTGAGTGAATTATCCCTTCCAGGTGTACTGTAGCGCAATTTAAAACCTTAACTCTGCTTTAAAATCCTACTCCTGCTCTCCGTCACGAGCGATTCATTAGCCTTGAGATAAAAATAGAGCATTCGTGGACGCTGAGATGGCAGTGTGGTCAGCGTAATCAGGCCACCTCATATGAAGATGCCCACTCATGATGAGATGTTAAATGTGTTTCTCTGAAAATGCTGCCTGTTTAAAAATCACACACGCACACACAGCAGATGGACAGACCGGTTTCACCGCTCCAATAATCACCAGGGGTCTGTGGGCACAGATTCTCTGGTGTGTATGTAAGAGTGTGCAGGGGGTCCTAAGATCTCATGGGCCAATCAGGGCCGAGTGGAGAGCCCACAGGGTCCCGCGGAGCTCCGCAGACCCACACTGTGGGGTTCAACACTGTCCTTCTCCTCATCATCTTCATCATCCACCAATCAGAGAACAGCACTACAGACACTCTCAACACCGCGGGGAAGACACACACACACACAAATGCTCTTCTACACAGACAGAAAACAGCATGGGTTCAGAAACACACTCACATGCATTTCAAAAGCCATCAGTTGGCCACTGAATATACAATCACACTCACACACACGGGCATATTCTTCCACAAGCCTCAGCAGGGTCTCCAATAGAGAGCTCTCTTTCTTTCTCGCAGGGTTTTCTGCGGAGGCAAGCCTTCATTCACAGTCAGATACCTGAATACACACACACACACACACTTTCTCTCACACAAACATGTGTCTTTATTTCTTTCACAGACAATTCCTACAGTTATCATGGATTGCTTATACTCACAACCAAACACATGCACACACACACAGACATTACAGCAGTGGCTCAAGCTATAGAGCCCCAAATAAAAGAAAACGAAATAGCACTTTAATATCTCAGTTGTTTCTCTTACACCCCAGTGTTTAGATGTAAACATCCATAAATATAATTTAATTACATATAATTTATAAATATACAGTATATATATAAATATATATATATATATATATATATATATATATATATATATATATATATATATATATATATATATATATATATATATATATATATATATATCAGAGAATGCAGCAGGGATGGAAATAGGGGCTTAAAATTCATTCGAAACATCAAATTCTCCAAAATACTTGCCAAGCTTAAGATTACATTTCATATTATGAATAACCGATAAACTTACACAACAACTGTCCCTTTAGTTTCATTTCTAAATGTTCGTATCACACAAAATCTGCAGAAGCTCATGTCTGGTCTGAGGCCGTTCTCCGGAGAATTGTCATTCTATAGTGATCGCTGATTGGCTCCTGTACTAGAAGGCGGGGCTTCATTCGCCATATTGACAGTTACACTTTTCCCCATTCAAAAGTATACGAGAGACATGTCTTGTGTATTCTATAGTCGGTGTCCGCACAATAACGTATCTGTCCGCCTATCAGGCTGCGCAGAAACTCAAATTGACATTTGTTGACAGTTTGAGTTACCTGTCGTAATTGAGTTAGTTGTTGGATGAACATTTTTTAGTTTTATGACTTACCCAAAATATAAAAACACATATAAATACATTTAGATAATTTACTTTAATCAGTGCTATTGTAATGTGAAGAGACTTTCAACCAGCACAACAAAAAAAAAGTTTCTAAAGGCAATTACCTACTGCACTTTTAATGTTTTACTAAGAAGTGAGTTAAAGGGATAGATCTATTGACAATAAATATTCTGTTACCATAAACACCATAATGTTACCTGTATTATTATTTTTTAAATATAAAGTGTCCCTCCGACTGAGACTCACAGGTGAGTGCGCTTGACAAACCACCTGTAGAAACACTCTCATTTCTCCATATGCGCTGGACACTCTTAACTCTAGCATTTAATTGGTATAATCAGCACTTCTTGTGTGTATTGCCTATTCTTGTTAAATCGCTGAATGCCTCTTCGATTGTAAATCTCTTTGGACAAAAGCTCTGCTAATTGCAAATGTATAAATGCACTGAAGTGTTTTAAATTTGCACTTTGGCATATTTAAAAGTGCAGTTTACATTAATTATATAAAACTTCACTTAGATTTCTTTAGGTGTACATTTTAAACTTCATAATATAAGTCTCCTGAGCTACTAAAGATCATAATCAGGGTAATTACGTCGTCCCAAATCAAAGGCCCCGTTTACACTGTCAGGTCTTGATGCCCAATTTCTTTGCCTTTCCGTTTACATGTTGTTTTAATTGTGACCCATATCCGATTAATGTGTTTACCCTTTCTTTACAATTTACGATGTCGCGCATGCGTAAAGGCGGGAGGCAAAGGACGAGGGAAAGGGCCGTCATAGCAGCTTGTACCTTTGGTTTATATATGTTGTCCTCCACCATTCAGAGGAATTTATGGGTATGAGAGAGATCTCAGGTCTGGTGGGAGCAAATTGTGGCGACTGACAACTTTCCTCCTCCATGTTTCCACTGTTGTTGTGTTTACTGTGTCAGGGTCACCACACATGAGCTTCCTTTTACGTCATTAAGCCACGGAGAAGTACCACATTGTCCCAAGTTTAATGACGTACAAAACAGAATGCTTCAATAAATCCGATCTGCCTATTCACATAGTCACATATCTGACTTATATCTGATTTATTTCCACATATAAAGGAGGCCTGAAACCGATCTCTGAATATCCGAATGCTTGCGTTTTTTTTTTTTTTTTGTGTGTGTGTGTGTTTACACAGTCATAGAACAGATCCGATTTGTGTCACACAATAAAAATTGGGTCACATTTAACTTGCAGTGTAAACGGTGCTAAAGGTAAAGGAGGTCATTAGGGGTAAAATCTAAAACTAATACAGTAAATCTCCCATGTGCATCTTCACTGATTAGCAGAACATAAAAAGTGTGTGCATGCAGACCTACTGATGAGGGCATGTGTATATCTAGATCTGTGATGTGTGTGCATGTGTGTGCAGTCCTCTAGACAGTGTTGAGTGTGTCTTTTAAAACCTCTGTGATTACCAGCACCTGTGCGGCCCACCATCGCAACCAATCAGGTCACTGCACTGCGGCTGCACATGCAACCAGCTCATCAATATCTAGAAAGACGTGATGAAGATCTTCCGTCCAGGTGGAGGAAAGACCGAATCCTTGATTGTGCAGCTGTTACTACACTGCCGACAAGGGGCCATGACCCACATCTATCTGGCCAGTCTCCTTCCTTCACTACGTAATTCTCTAGTCTAGCAAAAACACTAAACCATTCACCACTTAGCTTTGTTAAAATTAAAACGGTAAGTTCCACCCATGTTATTTCCAGAGACATGGAGAGCTCGGTGACTGATAGGCCTTATAGGCATGCAAGATGATAAGTTCGGTAAGTTCTTACTTAGTGCTGAAAATGAACTCAAAATGAACGTTGTTTTATTTTGGATTTTGTTCGAAATTACTTCAATTTGTTCTCCTAAATGTAGTTAAGATAAGATAACGACCTTAGCCTGGTTACCAATTAGATAGGATAAGACTTTAAACTTAAAATACTTCGTGAAGTTTATTCATAAACTAATTTCGAGAGGAGCACGTGATTATGATTGAACACGGCTGGTTCTGCATTAGCATGCATGATCCACCAATCAGGCCATTCCTAACCCACTAAAAAAGGGCCAGGGTTTTTTCACTACAGTCATCTTCGATTTGAAGAATCCCCCCTTCCACCCCTACCTTTTCCCCTTTCCCTCCATAGGGCAGCACGGTGGCCCAGTGATTAGCACTGTCGCCTCACAGCAAGAACGTCACCGGCTCTAGTCCTTTAACAGGCCGGTGGTCGTTTCTGTGTGTAGTTTGCATGTTCTTCCCGTGCTTTCGTGGGTTTTCCCCGGGTCCTCCGGTTTCCTCCCACATTCCAAAAACATGCACAACAAGTAAATTGATAAATCTAAATTTGCAATACAGGTAATCTCATAATGCAGCATATCTTTTAATAGCATTCAATTTTTAGTCATCAGCTCTTATCAAGGGGGAGTTGTCGAGATCTACCTGAGCTCAAGGCTCCCCTCTCTTCCTCCAAACGGGTGGGAGCCCAGGACTCAAGAACCTCCGAGCTCAGGGCTCTCTCCCGGGACAGCATGCCAAACTTGCTTATAATCAATCATCAGCTAAGTGTGAACTCTTGAACTTAACACTGTATACCACTGGAGTGACATGTATAAAAGAAAAAAGTTTTAATAAAATACCATACCTTTAAAGCAGACCATGATTTTTAGCAACAATCTGACTTTATTTTGATCTCAAATGCTTTAATTTGTGGAAATGATCCTCCACATCTGTGACGTTACTATAACAACAGCTGCAAGCAACTTATAGACTATACACTACCTGACAAAAGTCTTGTTGTTGTCCCAGTTTTAAGAGCAACAAATAATAACTTGACTTTTAGTTGATCATTTGGAAAAGTGGCAGATTTCTCAGATGAATCATCTGTTGAGCTGCATCCCAATCATCACAAACACTGCAGAAGACCTACTGGAACCTGCATGAACCCAAGATTCTCACAGAAATCAGTCAAGTTTGGTGAAGGAAAAATCATGGTTTGGGGTTACATTCAGTATGGGGGTGTGCGAGAGATCTGCAACATGAGTAATCAAGACATTTGTGCTGCCTATTACATTACAAACCACAGGAGAAAGCAAATTCTTCAGCAGGATAGCGCTCCTTCTCATACTTCAGCCTCCACATCAAAGCTCCTGAAAGCAAAGAAGGTCAAGTTGCTCCAGGATTGGCCAGCCCAGTCACCAGACATGAACATTATTGAGCATGTCTGGGGTAAGATGGAGGAGGCAATGAAGATGCATCCAAAGACTCTTGATGAACTCTGGGAGTCCTGCAGTCTTTCTTTGCCATTCCAGATGACTTAATCAGTGATGATTAATCAGTGATTTGAGACATTGCAGAGATGTATGGATGCAGTCCTCCAAGCTCATGATGGAGTCAGACACAATATTCATTCTGTCTCCACTGCAGCAGGACTTTATATTCTATACTGGACATTACTTCTGTTCAGTGACAAGACTTTTGTTTAAGCAAAGTGAGACCTTACTGTCCTGATTAAATCATTAAAAAATCAAGGCATGATCATATTTTATTTTGGTAAAATAAGCGTCATCTAGAGGCCTTTGTCTTTCATATAAGCCACTTCTGATGCCAAATGATTAACTAGAAGTCAAGTTATTATTTGCTTTTCTTAAAACTTGGATAGGCGACAAGACCTTTGTCAGGTAATATAGGTTGTAACAGTGTAAAAGTGAATTAAAGGTGAATTATTTAAGATGGTTCAAACTATTTCTTTAAACTGAAAAGGTTTGCTGATTAAACACACTTCAATAAATCAGTCCCTTAATGCCAAGCATGCCGGATAAGCCAAAGATCTATTATAAACACTTATGTGTCCTATCAAACTCAGGATAGAGTTTCAAGAAATCATCCGTCAGCACTAACAAAGAACGCACTAGGAAACTTTTCTTTTTAATAAATACGTGTGTGCGTGTAAAAAAAGGACAATAGGTATCTCCAGATGGAATTTTTGCACAAAATTTACTTTTAAGGATCTATAAGTTTAATTAAAGCACTAAATTACAAAGAAAGTTATTTTGGAAAAAGGGAAAACACTCAACGTAGCTCATTTATTGAAATAATTATTTGGCAAGAAAGCTAAAGTTCATTGTAGCATTGTAGTGCTGTTAAAGGATTAACTACGACCAACAAAATAAAAGTTTGTATTTCTGATGTTTTTTTTTAATCTTCATATATTCATTCATTTTCTTGTCGGCTTAGTCCCTTTATTAATCTGGGGTCACGACAGCAGAATGAACCACCAACTTATTCAGCAAGTTTGTCCTTCCAGCCGCCACCCATCTCTGGGAAACATCCACACATACTACGGACAATGATCGAAGGATCGAACCAGCCGAGGATCGAACCAGCGACCTTCTTGCTGTGAGGCAAACGTGCTACCCACTGCGCCAATGCGTCTCCATCTTCATATATTTATTATTTATATATAAATGCACACATCGATCTTTACACAAGTATAGAAAATATTGAATTATATTTACATATAACAAAATTCATTCATTTAGTTAATTTCCTTCAGCTTAGTCTTTGATTATGCAGCGGTCGTCACAGCGGAATGAACTGCCAAATATTCCAACATATGTTTTACACAGCAGATGGACTTCCAGCCGTAACCCAGTACTGGGAAACATTCATACACACTCATACACTACAGCCAATTTTAGCTCATCCAATTCACCTATAGCGCATAAGCTTGGAGCACCTGGACCCATGCAAACATAGGGAGAACATGCAAACTCCACACAGAAAAAAATAAATTCTTAGAAATCATTACATTTGAGGAAATACTCAAAACAATGATTTTGCTGCTTGTTCAATCTACTTATTAAAAACAAGCTGAATCAACACTGTCAAGATGACCAGCGATCTAACCTGTGCAGATCACTGGAGAACTACACATCTGCCATTTTAATGATCTACAACTCCCATCATGTACCTAACACACATCAGTTCCTGATTCCCCCTGATCACACACACACACACACACACAGCTGAAAGCTCATGATGGGATGATTAACAGTACTATAAAACACCTCATTGACACACACTCTTGGCTGAGTCTTGTAAACTTTAATGCCAAGTTCAGACTGCATGATTTTAGCCCCGGTTTTGACTTGCTGACAGGTTTTGAGAAATCGCAGACAATTGCCTGAGATCACAGGTAAATCACTGCTTGTTCACGCGAGTAACACTAACGTAGTGTTTTTCTGGGGCCGGGCCGCGGGGCAGCAGTCTTTAGAGAGAACCCCAGACTTCCCTCTCCCCAGACACTTCTCCCAGCTACTCTGGGGGGTTCCCGAGGCGTTCCCAGGCCAGCCGGGTGACATAGTCCCTCAGATTCACTAGGTCTCAAAACTCTTCTGAAATGCCTGATGCTTTGAATCGCTGTAGTAACATTACCTGGTATTTCAAAACAGTTTAGTCACATGACCTGGGTGTCTTAAATCACCTTAGTCAGGTGACCTGGGTGTTTCGAAACACTTTAGTCATGTGACCTGGATGTTTTGAATCACTTTAGTCGCATGATCTGGGTATTTCAAAACACTTTAGTCACGTGACCTGGGTGTTTCGAATCACCTTAGTCAGGTGACCTGGGTGTTTCGAATCACCTTAGTCAGGTGACCTGGATGTTTCAAAACACTTTAGTCATGTGATCTGGATGTTTCGAATCACTTTAGTCGCATGATCTGGGTGTTTCGAAAAACTTTAGTCACGTGACTTGGGTGTTTCGAAACACTTTAGTCACGTGACCTGGGTGTTTCAAAACACTTTAGTCACGTGATCTTGGTGTTTTGAATCACCTTAGTCAGGTGACCTGGTTGTTTCGAAAAACTTTAGTCACGTGACCTGGATGTTTCGAATCACCTTAGTCACATGACCTGGGTGTTTCAAAACACTTTAGTCACGTGATCTGGGTGTTTTGAATCACCTTAGTCAGGTGACCTGGGTGTTTCGCATAACTTTAGTCACATGGTTTGGGTGTTTCAAATCACCTTAGTCAGATGAACTGTGTGTTTCAAATCACTTTAGTCATGTAGCCTGAGTGTTTCGATTCACTTTAGTCACATGACCTGGGTGTTTCAAAACACTTTAGTCACTTGACCTGGATGTTTCGAATCACCTTAGTCACATGACCTGGGTGTTTCAAAACACTTTAGTCACGTGATCTGGGTGTTTTGAATCACCTTAGTCAGGTGACCTGGGTGTTTCGCATAACTTTAGTCACATGGTTTGGGTGTTTCAAATCACCTTAGTCAGATGAACTGTGTGTTTCAAATCACTTTAGTCATGTAGCCTGAGTGTTTCGATTCACTTTAGTCACATGACCTGGGTGTTTCAAAACACTTTAGTCACTTGACCTGGATGTTTCGAATCACCTTAGTCACATGACCTGGGTGTTTCAAAACACTTTAGTCACGTGATCTGGGTGTTTTGAATCACCTTAGTCAGGTGACCTGGGTGTTTCGCATCACTTTAGTCACATGGTTTGGGTGTTTCAAATCACCTTAGTCAGATGAACTGTGTGTTTCAAATCACTTTAGTCATGTAGCCTGAGTGTTTCGATTCACTTTAGTCACATGACCTGGGTGTTTCAAAACAATTTAGTCACTAGACCTGGGTGATTTGAATCATGCTTCACTGCAGTGTTTCAAAACACTCGTGCTTCGGAATCTCGACACTGTGTCGAAACCTCTGTTTCACGCCAGCCATCCCTACCTGTCTATTACTGTTTTGACCTTTTGCCTGCCTGATGACTCTCCTAATGAACTGATAGTTTCCCAACACAAATTGATTAAGTTAACTTAACACATTTAAGTGGATTGAACATAAAACAGTTAAGCTGTTCTCCAAAACCTCAAGAATTGTGCTGTTTCAGTTCATTTTAAATAAGTAGCTTGAACAAGCAGCAAAATCATTGTTTTGAGCGCATGCCAGACATCACTTTTGCCAACTACTGTATATATACAGATCCAGATCCAAGAACCGCAGATCACGAAGACTTTGTAGTCCAGAGCACTTGACTCATGGCTTTTACTGTAATACAGGAAGCGGTAATTGCGTTACTCATGAAGACGTGACTTGATAGATGTTGCTCACAGTTGATGCTGTTTAGCCTTCTACCTCACTTAACGTGGAGAACTAAAGCAAGCTTTCATCTTGAAATAAGCTTCAGAAAAGATGGACGTTGTTGAAATAAATCTTTCTCCTGGCACACAAAGGGCTGGATTGAAATCGCGATTCCTCTCTGTGTGGAGTCAATTGAGAGGTTGGTAAGTGGTCTGCAAGAGTCAGCACACGAAGAGCACCACATGTTGCTCTTGCTGGCTTTTTTCTTTTGTGTTTTTTTTTCCTGCCACGTCATCTTCACAGACCATTTCATGGAGCTTCACCATCAGACAGAGTGGATCTGCAAAACACTCACACAATCACACTCGCTGCTCCATCAACAACATCTACACATGCTCTGATTGAATTTAGGGCTGCGGCAATGTTTTTTTTATTTTTATAATCGATTAATCTATCACAGTAATCGACCAATTAATCAAATAATCGGACAAGCTTTTTCTATTTTCTTTAAATATTTTGTGACTTAAATGCAAAAGAGCATTACAAAGTGTACGAAAGCGAATCATGTACATTTATATACAGCGGGGAAAAAGAAGTATTGAATGCATCATGTTTTTTTTCTGGGAATATTATTTCTAAAACTACATGGCTGTTGGCATGTAATTGAACCAGATTTTGGTAAAAAAAAAAAAAAAAAACATAAAAACAAAACAAAATTAATCTGATTAATGAGTTCTGTGTAATATCAATGCAACGACACAAGGAGAAAGTCCTGAACTACTAAATTGTATTTAATACTGTATATAAAATACATTTTTTAATGATGGCAGCATAAAGAAGCCTCTCATATGGAGAATGAAGTCACATGCTTTGCTCAGGTGTGACTTTGTCACAGACTTCAACAGAGTGTAAAACTTGATGGTTCTCGTCTATCAAAACTGAGCTTTAATTTGTGTTTTCTATTGGATTCAGATCAGGTGATTGGCTGGGCCATTCTACGGCTTGACTTTCTTTCTTTGAAAGCATTTAAGAGTTTCCTTGGCTGTGTTTTGGATCATTATCTTGTTGAAATGTCCACCCTGGTTTCATCTTCATCCTCCTCCTCCCATGTAGATGTTGGACTCAAGCAGCTGATATTCACTGACAATGGCGAAGGGCAGAGGCTTGCTGAAGAACTACTGAGAGATTTCAGCTGCTGTCTGGGCTTTCCATGTCTTTCTACACCTCCCTAAACTAAAACTAATAAACTAATTTGTTTTGTTTTCTTTGCATATATGTGTTTCTTTGGTTGTTATCAACAAATTGAAAATTTCAAGTCAACGTCACCTTTACAAATATGATTGTTGAGAAAAATGGTAATGTGTTCAACACTATGTATGTATATCTACTGTCAGCTTATGATTTGAATCCAAGGCGGAAGTAGTTCCTCATACAAAAGGGTTTTTGAGACTCTCCATGTTTGATTTTGTTTTTATATACACAATTATGCCGTCAAACTGTTGTATAAATGCAATATCACACAAGTAGCAGTGCGATATGGCTGTATATCGGCACTGGTGGGAGGTGTGCGTTGGCGAGTGCTGATATATACCAATAAACCATTTAACTCAATTTGCAGCTACTACACTATATTCTGAACTTAAACAATCAAAAAAAAATTTTTTACCACAAATTACATTAACTAATAAAATAATTACAGGCAACGTGGTGGAACATTCTTGTAACATTGATGGAAAAATGTTCTTGCATCATTTAGATGATGTTGATGGAATGCTCTAATGTTTGGACAACTGAAACGTTATGAAAATGTTTAGATAATGTTATTATAACAAAACAAAAATGTTGGTGCGTATGTAGATGCTTTAAATGTTCAAAGTGTGAACATTAATGGGGTGGTCCACGGTGTATTTTTAAGGCTTGGTAGTGTTTAAAGGTGCAAAGCAATGAGTGCTCATGATTCATTTGTAGAAAATGACGTTATTTTTTCATATATCTTACTTTGGGAAAGATTCTGAAAGTTCTCATTCATTTCATTTCATTTTCACCCACGCGA